>NC_044266.1:6096697-6266697 GCF_003957555.1 Calypte anna | reverse complement strand
GATCCCTTGTGGTCCCTGTTGGCTGAGTGTTGTCCCAGTGAAGGGGAACAGTGTAAATCACCCACCAGGTACATTCAGGCTCAGATCTGCTGCTTGGAGCCAGCTCTGTCCCCTTGGTGACAACCTGCAGGGGTTGGGTGTGTGCTCACCCCCAGCCAGGGCTCTGCAGAGGCCACACCAAGGGTTCCCTGAGTCACTGTGGGGAGATCATAAATCCCATACTCTATTTAGGTCCTTTTTGGTGGCTGTGGATGTCAGAGCAAACTGCAGTGGTAACAACATCTGTGTCCTACCCAGTTTCCCAGGGTCCATCCTGCTCTTGGCTGCAGGTACTGGGCACTCCCCATTTCATATTATGCTGCATATTCTTTTTTTCTTTTTTTCTTTTTTGCTCTGTAAAAATAAAACCTAGAGAATGAAAGAGGTCGCTGCACAGTGTCATGTGGAGTCATGGACTGGAAGGAACAATCTGTCTTTCTGAAAATGCAATTTTTGCAGATTTTCTCCCTGGGTCAGGGGGTTGGGGGGGGGGTCCTGTGCCCCCCTTGGCTGGGTGCCACCCTCTGTAAGGCAGCACAGGAGCTTTGAGAGCTCAGGCTGGAGCTGGGCCCTGTGGGATGGATCCTCCCTTTTCAGGTGCCAGATGCTTTTGGAAAAAAAACAGAGTGCCTGCAACAGGAGAATAACATTCCAAGGGACTGGGTTTCACTGTACCCTGGGAAAGGCAAAGTGCTGCAGGGCCTCAAGGTTAGTCAGGACCAGTCTGTTCAAAGCATAAACGCAGGGATTTGCCTTATTTCCCTTTCCCTCTTGGACTCCCTTGAGATGCCCAGCACTGAGGTCAGTCCAGACAGTGACCTTTCCACCTCCAAGAGGAGCATTCTGTCCCTGTCCTGCTCCTCAGGAGCTCCCAGTCAAGTTTTTGGCTGATATTTTCCTTCATCCCCTGGATCAGGGATGCTTTGAGCCCTGCAGCATATGGGAAGCCTGGTCTGGGCAGGCTGTCTGCTTGTGTTCTTTGTGCTTCCCAGACCTTCTCCTCACTGGCCCTGGAGCCTCTTGCAGATGGGGAGAGCTGGATGGGTCTGTTGTACCCAGCCTCACTTGGAGCACAAAGGAGCTGCCAACAAAAGGCTCTGTCCAGTTACATTAGCTCTGCTTTGGTGCTGTGCAAAACACTCTCAGCCCACAGGTCTTGCGGCCACTGGAGGTTTTCCTGCCAGAGCTGGAGTTTGCTCCTTTTGGCTGCAATAAGGTGAGCAGAGCCCTGTGGAGAAAATCCCTGCCCCTCCAGCTGTGCTGAACCTGCTGATGGGCAGGATGGGGGCTTTGCCCTGACATGGATCTGGCATGCTCTGCCCAAGGAGCCCAAGGCCATATGCCACCAGCTCCATGCCCTTCTTGGCCAGCACTTTAGCAGGGAAGAGTTGAGCTGCAAGTCCTTGCCAAGAACCTTCCTCCCTCCACTTTGTTCTGCTCCACCTGGACAAGGTCTCTCCCCACCCCCTCCCCTCTCTGTCACCACCCAGAGCATTTTTCCCCAAGCTCATCCCATGGAAATGGTGCTTCCTGGTGAGTCCTCCCTGAGCTGAGCCCCATGCCAGGCTTTGCTGGCTGTAATCACTGCACATCTGGGTGCACATCTGGAAAGTCTCCGCTTGCTGGTACTTAAACTCCCATTCTGACCATTTCTGGGAGCCCCAAGGAGGGCTCTGCACTGGGTGGGAGATGAGTGGGATGGCTGGGGTGCTCCTTGGCCATTACATACCTCTGGATTGTTCCCTTTATCCTAGTTCATTGCTTCCAGCTCAGAGGTGGAATATTTATTTCTGAGACAATATTTAGAGCAGGGCAGCCCTGCCAGCTGATACTTAGTGCTGTAATAACACAATATTTGTTTAGCCCATTGCACATCAAACCTTGAGTTGTTTCTCTTGCCTCTGAGCATTTAATAACTGTGACTGAGCTGTCCAGTGCCACCAGGGGCTTTCCCCAGCTTGGTTCCAGTGAATTTGGTGATGCAGAGGAGTGGCTCAGCTGATCCCTTTGACATTCCTGAGCTTCCATTCCTCAACAGCCAGGTTCTTTTGCAGGGAAACTGGGCTGTGCTAGCAGTGAATTCCCTCTGCAGTTCCCTACAGCTTCTCTCATCGACTAACCCAGATAATCCTCTGCTCCCTGCCACATCTCACTAGATCTATTAAGCACACAGAAGTTCTGGTGTCCTTGTGCCTGCCCAGGGTAGGCTGCAAGATTTGAAATCCCCCAGCACAGGATGCTGTCAAAGTTGTGTTGAAAGTCTAAATAAATAAACCACTTCTGCTCCTCTCTTTCTCAGGGCTAGGAGAGGGCACTGCTTTTTTTTTAGAGGTGAGGACTTGTTCCTCCTGCCAGGTGCTCCCTTGGGTTGTGGTGGATCCAGCTGATGTTGGGAGCCAGTGGGAGTTGATGGGATGTGATCCCAGGAGCTTTGTAGAGTTGGGAGCCAGTGGGAGGTGGTGGAATGTGATCCCAGGAGCTTTGTGTAGTTGGGAGGTGATGGGATGTGTAATCCCAGGAGCTCTGTGCAGCTGGGAGCCATTGGGAGGTGATGGGATGTGATCCCAGGAGCTCTGTGCAGTTGGTAGCCAATAGGAGGTTATGGGATGTGTGGTCCCAGGAGCTTTGTAGAGTTGGGAGCCAGTGGGAGGTGATGGGATGTGATCCCAGGAGCTTAGTGAAGTTGGGAGCCAGAGGGAGATGATGGGATGTGTAATCCCAGGAGCTTTGTGCAGTTGGGGTTGGGTCTGTCCCAGCTCTAGTGGAGGATGAGGACAGGCAGGACTTGTTTTTGGGGGGACTTTCATGCTGATGGAAGCACACTGTGAGCCCTTCTGTGTGCCTGAACAGTTGGTTTGAGTCCCTCTGGGATATTCCCAGCTGACTGCCACACTTTGGCAGGCTCTGTCCCCTCCTCCACATCATCTTCTGAGGGCCAGCAGAGCAGCTGGGACAAAAAGCACCTTAACTGCTGGCACTGCTCAGTGCTTGGGCTTCAGGACCTGTCCCCTCCTTTCCCTTTCTCTCTGCAAAAAGCCCTACAGCCCCTGCATACCTAATGCAAACTTTGCAGGAGGATGATTCAGCACTTGGCAGAGAATTGCAAACACCTGAAATTATTCTGAGCATCCCGGAGTGGCTCTGGCAGGTGAGAGGTGCCCAGGGGGGGTGGCCCTGCCCTGGTGAATGTGTCACCCGTGTTCTTGCACAGTTGTGTCCCCAAACAGGGAGGGGACACAGCCCTGGGACAGCCTGGCTGCCTGCTGGGTTCCTGCCAGACCCCCCCTGTCCCTTCCCAGCTCCCTTTGCCAATGCCACCCAGTACAATTCCCTGTGTCCCCATCCCAGGGCTGTGCTCCTGGCAGGGAGAGCTCTCCAGCTGGGAATAATCCCTTCCCAGATACCACTCAGAGCCATAATTAGAGGCAGGACTGATTGGGGTTGGTTTAAGTGTGAAAGCAGCTGAGCTGCCTCCCAGCAGGGGAAGCAAAAGGAGCCTGAGAGCTGCTGGGTGAGTGGGTGCATGGCAGGGGGTGATGCAGCTCCTCCCTGATGGGGAGACCCAAAAAGGGGCTGTGGAACCTCTTGGGGACCCTGGCTGGGCCCTTAGGGTTGGGTATTGGTATCTCCAGCATTCCCCATCCCTGCAGAGCACCTCTGCTGGCTTTTTGTCCTCCTCAGCCCAGCCACCCCATGCCATGGTGCTGCCAGGTAGTGTGCTGGGGGAAACCCACACTCCTGGTGCTCTGGAGACCCCAAAGTTTGTTAGGGGATGGAACCCAGGAGTTACAACCTCTCTTTTGCTTCAGGGCTGGGGGATTTCTGCACCTGCACCCAGGTTTCACCTCCCAACCCCATGGAATCATGGCCAGAACTGTCTGCTGAGCTCAGGGTGCTTCCTGCCTTATCCCAGGGGAACCAGCTTGGAAAAAACCCTGGAAGCAATGGGGAGATGGGGGGAAAGGAGAGGCAGAGCCTTCCAGCTGCCTGCCCAGGGTCTGGCCCAGAAGAGCATCTCAGAGATGCTGTGACAGAGGGGTCCTGGTCCCTTTGGATGTCTCCAGGATGCAGGGGACTCACACCAGGCTGCCCTGGTACCCAGGCTCAGTGGTGGTGGAGTGGCTGTTCCTGGGCAGGATGATGGAAGAAGAGGGTTGTGACAAGCCCTATGGCCACATGGATTATTTTTTTTTTTTCTGCAGAACACATCCATGGAGATTTTGGTTCAGTTCCACCCCTCCTCCCCCCAAAAAAAACCCAAACACCTTTCATCTCTGACAAAGCTTGAGACATCTACAGCATGAAGAATTTTTATTTTATTTTATTTTCAGGGTTGGTTTTTTTTTTTTAAGGTAATGCCTGAAAAGCAGGGTTTAGGAGTGAATGACCTTCAGTGTTGGATATAATCTCAGTGCACAAGTCTCTGAGATCCCTTCTCACACAAATACAGCCACAGCTTCCTCCAGAGCATCCTTCAAGAAAATCAATGAGGGAATGAGATTTGCCAGCTCCCTCAGGGGCCTCTCTGCAGAAGTCACTTGGTCTGATGCTCCAAAGGTGGAAATTCTCTGCCACCCACACAAACTCTTCTGCAGCAGCCTCAGGGGGAGAGAAATCCCTTCAGAGCATCCCTTCAGTAAATGTTTTGGTTGTCCCTTGGATGCCAACCCCTGTCACACTGCTGCAATGTCTGTGACTTGTCCAGCCTGGAATTAATTTAGGGATCAGCTGGCAGGATGTGCTTGAGGCCCCTCATGAACAGGGGAACAGCTCTGGATCTGTATTCTCCAGGATGAGAGAATAAAGGAGGAAAAACTTCTCCCGTGAGGTCAGAGAGGGGGAAGCAGAGCAGATGTCTCATGGGCACTGCTGATGGTCACCTTCTGAGGTCCCTTCCAACCCAGCCAATTCTATGATTCTTAGAAGGATCCTGGCTGAATGTCCTGGGTGTCTCTGTGTGTTCTGGGCTCTTGTGCACCTTGTCCCAGTGCAAGACATCACCAGGGGGGCAGACAAGCCACACACCTGCATCACAGCGAGCAACCTAAGGGCAGGAACATCTCTCTGTGTCCTGCCTGTGGCTCCTTGCCAGCCTGATGCTGCCCTTCCAGGACTTTCCCTTCTTCCAAGGAGCTGCTCTTGGTGATGCTGGATTCCCCCTTTTCCCTGGCAGGCCCAACCCTCCTCCCTCTGTGCTGTCACACACTCCATCTGTGCCAGGGACATGGTGTCTCCTGCTGCCTGCAGGCACATCCCAGCATTTGGGATTTGTTTTAACTTTGCCCTTCCACCTTCTGTTCCCCCTCTCCCAGATCTGCCCCTTCTGATCTTCTCCACGCTGCTCTTTCCAGCTCCAGGATGGTTCCTGGCTTTGCAGACAGGACTGGGCTGGCTCCAAGCAGGAAGGAGCCAATCTTTTTTTGGTGGTGCCCAAGGAATTTTGGGTTGAAGCTGGAACATGGGAAGTTCCACCCCAAAACTTCTGGAGTGTGAGGCTGAGGGAGCCCTGGCCCAGGCTGCCCAGAGAGGTTGTGGAGTCTCCTTCTCTGGAGCCTTTCCAACCCCCCTGGATGTGTTCTGTGTGCCCTGCCCTGGGGCATCCTGCTGATGCTCCTCCTGGTCCCCTCAGCACTCAGGGCTCTGAGTGGTGGTCAGGGGGTTGTGGGGAAAGGGATGGATGGAGTGTGAGAGCCTGGAGAAGGGAAGACTCCAGAGGGACCTTAGAGCTGCCCCCCAATCCCTGAAGGAACCCCCAGGAAGGCTGCAGAGGGACTTTTCATAAGTGTCCAGTGATAGGAGAAGGGGAAATGGTTTGAAACTGAGGGAGAAGAGGCTCAGACTGGATCTTAGGAAGAAGTTCTTCAGCAGGAGGGATGAGGAAGGGACAGGGACATCACCTGAGTGAGCCCTGGGGCTGCTCAGCCTTGAGGAGAGAAGGGTGAGAGGGGATCTGCTGAATGTCCATCAATAGCTGAGGGGTGGGGGGCAAGAGGAAGGGGACAATCTCTGTTCTGGGGTGCCCAGGACAAGGAATAATGGGTTGGAGCTGGAACATGGGAAGTTCCACCTCAACCTGAGGAGAAACTTCTGGAGTGTGAGGCTGAGGGAGCCCTGGCCCAGGCTGCCCAGAGAGGTTGTGGAGTCTCCTTCTCTGGAGCCTTTCCAACCCCCCTGGATGTGTTCTGTGTGCCCTGCCCTGGGGGATCCTGCTGGGGCAGGGGGGTTGGGCTGGGGGATCTCCAGAGCTCCCTCCCAACCCTGAATATTCCATGATTCTATGAGCAGGGCTTGAGAAAACTCTCATTTTACCAAGGCAAGCAGCCTGGGCATGTTTACTTTGACAACCTCTCACCTCTCCAAGCCACAGAGTGCTCAGGTCACCTCTGTTCCTACACAGGAACCATGCAACAGCTTTATTTCTATATGGCTTTATTTCTATATTTCTTTATATTTCTTTATATTTCTATTTCTTTCTATTTCTATTTCCATTTCTTTCTTTATATTTTTTATATTTCTTTGTATTTCTTTATATTTCTATTTCTTTCTATTTCTATTTATTTATATTTCTTTATATTTCTATTTCTTTATTTCCTTTAGCAGTCCCAAGGGATGCTGCCTCATTGCCCATCCCAAAACCCAGCTCCACGTTCCCCCACCATTCCCCTGCTGCTGCCTGCACCTCCGGTGAGCAAATCCCCTCCATTTTTATTTTTTTTATTATTTTTTTTTGCAAGATTTCCTCTCCTGCTGAGCAGAGAGAGCCATGCAGATCGTTTAATGACAGCTGAGATTTCTGAGTATTGACTTCATTATTCAGTGATTAAAATATCCCAGCTCCGTGGCGACACAGGGGGGGCATTAATGATTTATAGTGTTGCATTTTGATTCAATACCTTGGCAAACTTTAGAAGTGGCTTGTGCCATGGAGTCTGCTGAAATCTGGGAATTAAATGGGAAAATCCAGTGCTTCCTTGGCTTGAAATACAAGAAAATGGACTGGATGGACTGTGGAGAGAAAAAAAAATCCTAAAAAGGATTTAAGAAGTGACCATGGGGTCTGGGGATGCAGCCAGAGCCTGGGGAGGCTGGGCTGGCCCTGGAGGTGACATCCATCTCCAAGTGACAGGGGCTGCTCTGACCCCCTGTCCTTCTTCCCAAGGAAGCTTTTCCAAAGTCTTAAGCCTCTTCTAATGTGATGATGGGTCATGGGAGCAAGGGGACACGGAGAAGCATTTCTGGGCCCTGGGGCTGCCCTCACACCCCCCTATCTCAGCAAACCATCCAAGAATCCTAGAATGGGCTGGGTTGGAAGGGAGCTCAGAGCTCATCAAGTCCAACCCTTGCTCCACTCCCCCCGTGGTTCCCAGCCCATGGCACTCAGTGCCACATCCAGGCTCTTTGGAAATCTCTCCAGACACGGAGAATCCACTCCTTCCCTGGGCAGCCCATTCCAATGCCTGATCACCCTCTCCAGAAAGAAATTCTTTCTCATCTCCAACCTAAACCTCCCCTGGCACAACTTGAGACCCTGCCCTCTTGTCTTGCTGAGAGTTGCCTGGGAAAAGAGCCCAACCCCCCCCTGGCTCCAACCTCCTTTCAGGGAGTTGCAGAGAGTGATGAGGTCTCCCCTGAGCCTCCTCTTCTCCAGCCTCAACACCCCCAGCTCCCTCAGCCCTTCCTCACAGCAATTCTGCTGGATCCCTTCACAGCCTCCTTGCTCTTCTCTGGACCTGCTCCAGCACCTCAAGCTCCTTCCTGAGGGGCTGAGGGGCCCAGAACTGGACACAGGACTCAAGCTGTGGCCTCCCCAGAGCTGAGCACAGGGGCAGAATCCCTTCCCTGGACCTGCTGGCCACGCTGTTCCTGAGCCAGCCCAGGATGCCATTGGCCTTCTTGGCCACCTGGGCACACTGCTGGCTCATGGTCACCTTCCTGGCAACCCAAACTCCAAGGTCCCTCTCTGCCTGGCTGCTCTCCAACCACTCTGTGCCCAGCCTGTAGTGCTGCATGGGGTTGATCCCAACCATCCCATCCTATCCCAACCCATCCCATCCCAACCATCCCATTCCATCCCTTGCTCTTTCTCCTCTGGTCTAGGAGGCTGGGAGAGAGACACCTCTGTGCCTTTGCTTTACTCATCATCCCTGAGCATCTGTCTCCATCCCCTGCCTCACCTGCTGTTATCAGCAAACCCCTTGTGGCCTGTCTGTGTTTATCCCTTGCACCTGGCAGGGCTCCTCACTGAACACTTTTATTTCCTACCTCTGCTCCCAAAAGACCCCTGGGCTTGGGTTTTTTCCTCTTCTGAGACAAGCAGGAGGGATGGGGAGGGGGAGTCTGACCTGCTCTGGATGCCAGAGGTTAAGGTAAGGAGGGGTGGTTCACTCCAGGTGTTCCCATGGCAGGATTTGTCCCCTGAATTCATGGCTGTGGCAGTCACAGCCCCTGGGGACCCCCGGGTCCTGTTAGGGGTGTCCCCTCCCCACCTCCCTTTATCCTCCCGTGAGCTGTTTGCTTCAAAACCTCACTTGATGACTTTACCTAATTGCTCCACTTAAGTTAATTACTCCTTGGCTGAACAAGAAAGCAACATAATTGATGTCAAGGCATATTTGTCACTTCCATTAATGTCCCAGGAGAGGGGGATTTGGCTCTGCCCTCCTGTCCCCCTCCTTCCAGCCATGGCATGGGGAGAGGGGCTCCACAGCTCTCTGGGGGGCTCTTGGGCAGGAGGAGGGGGAGTCCCCCCATGGCTGGGGGTCCTCCTGGGGCAGCCTGCAGGGATGCTGCCTGTTTCTCTTGCTTCTTTCCAGACCCTGGGAGCCAGCAGCAGCTTCCAGGCATTTATAGATAAAAATGTGTATATGTACCCTATATCTATCTATCTATCTATATCTATTTATCTCTATATATCTATATATCTCTATCTCTAGATATAGACAGACATAGATATAGATGTAGATATAGATGTAGATAAAGATGTAGATATAGATATAGATGATATAGGTGATGTAGACATAGATGATATAGATATAGATATAGATATAGATATAGATATAGATATAGATATAGATATAGATAGATATAGATACAGATAAAAATATAGATATAAATGATATAGATATAGATACAGGTGATAGAGATATAGATACAGATAAGATATAGATATAGATATAGATATAGATACAGATACAGATATAGGTATAGATATAGGTATAGATATAGATACTGATATAGATATAGATAAAGATGTAGATAAAAATGTAGATATAGATATAGATGATATAGGTGATATAGACATAGATGATATAGATATAGATACAGATACAAATATAGATATAGATAAAAATATAGATATAGATGATATAGATATAGATATAGGTGATAGAGATATAGATACAGATAAGATACAGATATAGATATAGATATAGAGACAGATATAGATATATAGATATATAGATATAGATACAGATACAGATATAGGTATAGATATAGATACTGATATAGACATAGCTAAAGATGTAGATAAAAATGTAGATATAGATGATATAGATATAGATATAGGTGATAGAGATACAGATATAGATTAGGTATAGATACAGATATAGATATAGATACAGACATATAGAGATCTAGATCTAGATCCTGGGCTGCCTGCCTGCTACAAGGGCAGGAGAGGTGAGGACAGGGATGCTGCCCAGGGCTGCAGGCAGCTCCCCACACTGTGGGTATCCAGCACCTCCCCCACTAACCCACCACGGGGGATGGAGATGCCCCCGTGGGTCCATCCTGCCCTGCGTGGGAGCAGCATCACGGGCAGGATGGAGTTTGGGGTCCTGCCCATGGGAAGGGGGAGGTTTGGGTCAGAAACATCCTCAGGTGGCATCTGAGTGTCTGGGGTAACCAGCAAGGTTCTGGGCTGGGGTCCCTCCTGCTAAATGAGCCAATGTCAAGGAGTTTGCACCCATTTTTTCCTCTCAGAGGCTGCATTTTTCCCACTTCCCTTTGCACCTGGGAGGCTTCGAGGCAGTGGGTAACAAAGCTGCCAGGCTTGAGGTGAAAGGCCCACGGGAAATCCTCCTCCTGTGACCTGCACCAGGAGGTGAACTTTTGTGTGAGGGGAAGATAATCCCCTTTGCTCTCCGGGAATGAAGGCTCTGTGATAAAAGCTTTAGTCAAGATCAAAGCCAAATGCGATTTTTTTTTTTTTTAATTTTTTTTTTTTTTCCCCTGTTGTTTTGGGGTGGTTTGGTTTTTTGGGTTTTTTTTGTTTGGTTTTTTTTTCGGGTTTTTTTTCTGTTTTTTTTCGGTTTTTTCTTTTTTTTCTTTTTATTTTTGCTGGGGTTTTTTTTTTTGTTTGTTTCTTTTCCTTTGTGGTTTTTTTTTTTTTCCTTTGTTTCGGTTTTTTCACTCCCACCTTCATCAGAAACTTCAGGGTTTTTCTATACCCCATTGAAACTCGGAGCCGTGACATCTCCCGAGCTCATCCCGTCCCCTTTGCAGTGGGATGGGGAGGGGGTTTGGAGGCTCCCTCACCATTATCCCGGCACAAAAAGGGGTTGGGGGGGGCTCAGCTCGCTTTCCCTTTGCACGAAAACACCCAGGGTTCAGGTTTCCTTTCGGTTTGGGGGATTATCCGGGCAGGGGGTGGGGAATGGTTCGTGTTTGATCTCAGCACTTCCAGCTGCTCCGGGATCCGATGGGGGTTTTGCTCCGGGAAAGGGAGCACAAGGGGGTTTGGGGCTTTTATGGGGTACTGAGCTGCTCCGGGGGGGTTGTTGTGTCTGTTTGCACTTCAAACCCCGATGGGTTTCCAAACCCTATAAAATTGCAGGGCTGTTTCTGCCTCGTTGGAGAGCTGGGACCCTTCTTTTTGCTGCAGACTTTTCCCTGCAGCCTGCGGGGTTTGTACCCGGTAAAAACCAAGCCCTGGTGCCTCTTCTCAGGGCTCTCTGTCCTCTACCAACACCCACATCCTCAGGATGTCCCAGTCTGGGGTGGTACCCTATATCTGAGGCACCTCCTTGTATCACAGAGCCCCCATCTGAGGACTCCCAACAGCTTGGGGCACCCCAATAAATGGACCCCATGTCCCCAGACACCTTTTACCTGTTTTATGCAAAGAGTTTGTTTAGCAGGACTGCACATTTCAAGTCCCTGGCCCTGCTTCATCCCCTAATACTGATTTTTACACCACCATCCTCCTCCTGAGCACAGAACCAGAGGGTTTCTCCCTTCCTCCTGCTGCTGCATCCCCTCTCTGTTTAGTCCTTTGTAAAATAAGGACTCAGAGGCAGAACTCTGTGCTCAGGAGAACTTTTCTGAAGCTAATGGACTTGTTCTGGTCCCTCATTCCAGAGCTAAGCTCAGCAAACCTGGGCTTGGGGTGGGGAAACAAAAAAATACAAAAAAAACCAACCAAAAAACCCAAACCAAACCAAAAAAACAAACAAAAAAATTCTCTCCAGAAGTTAAATTCACCCTGCCAGGTGCAGCAGGGTGTACATGGAAATAAACCTCACTCCTCTGTGTCTTTCTGCATGGTCCCTCCCCCAGCTCTCCTGGCACTGCTGGGCAGGTAGCTCAGGGTCCAGTTCTGGCCCTGCTGCTCCCAGACCTGGAGCAAAGGACATCAGAGGGGATTTGCCAGCTTGTTCTGGTGAAAAGCTGTCAGTCTGCATGCCAGGGCATTGGGAAGGATGAACTGGCCTTATGCTGCAAGAGAAATAAGAACATTTAGAGACTGAGGGCTGCCCCTGCTGTAGCTGCTCTCCAGGATCCCTCCAGCTGGCCCTGGTGCAGCTGTCTCACCAGATCAGCATTAGGCTGGGAAAAGCTCATCCCTGGCAGGACCAAGGATGCAGGAAGGGTGGCCAAGCAGCTGTATGGCCAATAGGATGTCCCCACCCGTGGTCTGAGGCCTCCTTTACCTTCTGCTCCTGCTACACAACCTTCCCCTGCACCCACAAGCAGCTGCCAACTTGGATGTGGCTGCTGAGTGTGAAAAGAGGGAAGGAGGAAGGGCAGGGACTGGCTGACTCTGGGGTCTCAGGGTCCAAGCAGAGAGAAAAGGACCATGGCCACATCATCAGCTGCTACCCAGAGGGGTTTGGAGAGGCTGACATAGGGGATGCTCCTGATCCCTGATGGGCACAGGTCAGGGCTCACTGAGACTCACTGTAGGGTGGAGTCTGAAATCAGCAGGATGTCCTCACCCATCTCTCCAGAACCAGGATTGAGAGAAACTTGGTCCCACTGATGTAGAGAAACAAGATAAACCAGGTGCCTCGAGTTGCCAAAGAGTGGGTGTGAGTCCACCTGTGCCTGGTTAGGGCAGGCCCCCTATTACCAGGGGGCAATAAAGGTGGGACACACACCCACAGAGAGAAGCTCACTCTGGTGTGAGGCAATGGAGAGGCCAGCAGCTTGTCGAGCCTCAGGAGCAAGAAAGGCTCCTCCTGCTACACACTGAAGTGTTCCAGGGCTCTATCTTGCAGCTTCCATCTTCGTTTAAAGGAGGCAACTGAGTTGGGATCGTTCCCAGACCTCAAGGAGGATTTTCCTTCCCTGAGAAGAAGTTGCAGGAGGTTTTGTAATGTGGGGAAGAGCTTTTCGTGAGAGCTGGGTCAGTACCAAGCTCTTCTGCTCTGTCTCCTGGCTTGGCACGATGTCCCCATCCATGCTGCTGGAGCCATGGGCCATGCAGAGCATGGGAAGAGGTGAGGAAAGGACCAGAGCCCCACCTCTTCCAAGGGAAAATGCCCTTTTCTGAAGGGTCAAAGCTCCACCATCATTCTGGGGTCATTTGGGACACAGGGGTCACCAGGAGCAGAGAAGCTGATAGAAAGAAGTGCACTCTCACTGGGTAATCCAAGAGCTCTAATGATCTGCCTTTGATCTCCCATTCAACGGGAAGATTTATTACAGCTTTCATTTCAAGTCAGCACAGATGAATTTCAGTGGCCCTGTCGAGTGGCTGCGATCTGGAGGCATTTATCTTTCAGGAAGAAGAAGAGACAACCTCTTCTCTTTGTTTCTTTGAGATGATGGGGGCCGACACAGTTCCCAGCTAGGGAGGGTCAGATGATACCTGCTCCAGGAGAGCTGCCTTGTGCAGACTCCCAGCTCTGCTTCTGGCACTTCAGTGGCCTTTCTACTCTGGCATGATGTTAACCTGCTTAATAGAGGTTGTTTTCTCTCTTCCCTGCTTCTACAGGCAGCCTGGAGCAAGGGGATCCAGCATCATGGGCTCCCAGGGCTCCTTCCTTTTAGCCAAGCTTGGCTCTGGATCTGCAAGTGCTCCTCCAGCTGAAGGTGGCCTCAAAACCTGGTGGCCAAAGGCTTCTGGCTCATTCCCAGCTTGAGCTTCATGTGCTTGTGGGAAGTGGGTCCTGTTTGCTGGCCCCGTGCTGCCTGCAGATGTTATTTCTGCTTCTGGAAGGGAAAAAAACCCCACTCAGTACCTGTGAGCAGAGCTGGGATGTGCTGCTCCAGCTGATGCTGTGTGTGGCATCAGGCTCTGCACCAGCCCTTCCCACCTCTGCTGGCTCAGCTCAGGGGGTTGTTTATTTATCTCTTGAACGGGCAGGTGAGATCTATGAAGTTTTCTTTTTCATCTGCCCCCTCATTACTGTGACACTGTGCAGGAGAGCAGATCTGAGTGGTGCTGTCAGACTTCATTAGGGGGATGCAGCTCCCAGAGACAGCAGCATGGGGAGCTGCAGCAAGGCCATCAGTCACAGCAGACCTGGCTGTCCCCACGCAGACAAAATGTCACAGCAGAGAGATGAGCACATGGTTCCCTCTGCCCAGAGCAGACTGAGCTCTTCCAGAGAACCTGGCTCCTTCTTGGGGAGCACTGAATAAATCTTTGTTTCAAAGTCACACACCTGCATCCATGGGGCACTCACCCAATATCTGCCTCCCAAGCTTCCCCAGTGGACTTTGGGTTATTCCCCACCAAGGCAGGTGCCAAAGCCAAGCAGATGCTGAAGCTTTCCATGGTCATGCTTTCCATGACTGCTTCTCAGAGAAATCCTGGCTTTGGGCAAGGTGTGGAGGGGTGTCCTCTCTGGGTTGGTTTGAAGGTCCCCTTGGAGCAGCAGATGCTCAATCCTCCCCGTCCTGTGAAAATCCAGACTAAATCTTCCTTCCTCCCAAGGGCACAGACCAGACCCCCCTTCAAACTGCTCCTGACCTGGGCTTCTCCCTCCATATCCCTTCTCCAGCCTTCCTGCCCTGCTCCAGGGAACAGCAGAGGAGGGAGGATTATGAGGGAATAAAAACTCCTGTTGGAGCTGGTCCTGGGGAGGACCTCCAGGAGCCACAGATATGCAGAATAAAACCACAAGAAACACAGATGAGATGGGCAGCAAGCTGGAGTGTGTCTGTGAGGGCAGAAATAGGAAAGACCTAAAGTGGAAGATCAGCCTGTGGTCACCTCTGTGTCCCAATGAGCTTTCAGACCAGTTTGTTATCACCAGTGATGGAGACAAGGTCACTGGGTGATGATGTCCTGTGTCCTCAGTGTCACACGAGTGATCCTTACCAGCCCACCATCCTATCTATGGCAAAATATCTCAGTTTTATCTTCTGGTAGGATGAGACATTGCTGTCCCACATGACTGCTGCTTTCACAAGCAAGGTGATGTGGAACCTTCCAAGCACCAGAAGGCATCAGAGTCCCTCAGGGAGGAAGAGTTGGGGGTCTTAAAGAGAAAACCAAGATTCCCTACAGGAGACAAAATGCAATGTGAAGCTGCTGCTGCTCCATGTGAACACCTCTGGCTGTCCCAGGCAGGATGCACATGGGAGAGGAATGGCAGGGACCTGGCCAGCTGGGTGCATTTGGGTGCAAAGGGGTGAGTGGATGGACTCGTCTTGAAAATGGCATTAAATAAAATCTCCTTGCTGTTCCTGCACTCTTCCTGCTGAGGTTTTGCATAACTGAGGCTTTGGGGGGAATGCAAAGGGATGAGATGAGACCCTGAACACCAGGTTCAGAGGTTTGAGCCTCCAAGCTCCTTCCCCAAGGTGAGCAGGGGGTGATAACACCCTTACACCCTTACTGGTCTGATTACAGACCAGTTGATCACCAGCTTGCCAAAAACACCAGTGGTGGCTTCACCCAGTGATTCCTGGGCACTGCTTTTCCTTCCAAGGTGGAGCTGATGACTCTGGGCAATCTGCAGTTGCTGCTTCAGGATCCTCCTCCTGCCCAGTGGGTTTTGAGCTGTAGGACTGAACCAGATGCTCAAAACCCTGACACCAGCTTCCCTGATTGCTTTTCTTGCCTGGGGAACTGGGGGGGATGTGCTACACAAAACAACCTGCAGGAAGCCCAGAATTCTCCCCCTCCATCCAGACCCTGGAACTGGATCTGACCGTGGCTGGGAAATGCAGATAAATGCCAGGAACTACCCAGGAAGGTGGAAAAAAAAAAAAACAAAACCTTCTCAGAATGCACCCTGTTCTTGGACAGACTCCACACATCCTCCTGCCACTTGCTCAGAAATCCAGGGCAGCTCCAAAGGAAGCAGCTAACAATTTGGAGGATACATCCAGCCCTGGACTGCAGGGACCTTTTTAACAAAACCTGCAGAGAAAGCAGAGGCTCAGCAAGTGCCACGTGTGCCTGGGATGGAGGGAACTCATCTCTCCATCTGCCTTGCTGCGATTTGCATCAGCCCAGGAAAATGTCACAGGTTACATGCTCTGGGGCAAGTTCTGCTCTGTCTTCTCCTGCAGCTCCCAGAGGACTTGGCCAGGCTGCCTGCCTCTGCCCTGCTCCCAACCCCTCGCCCAGCCAGGGGGAGATCTGCAGCCAAAAAGCTCTTGGCTCCCAGACAGTGAGGATGGGGGAGTGTAAAGCTCTGCCACTCAAAATCCCATCACATCAGCTCAGGCAGGAAAGAAAGAGCTCTGTCCAAAAGCAGCTGACAGCTCAAGGTTTCAGGCTGACAGGGAAGCCTCTGCTTAGGGATTCAGGGCAGGCAGGGGCTGCTTTTGGGGGGGCTGCTGGGTGTGCTCAGCCCCTGGGGAGGGGAGGTGCAGGGATGCAAAGCTTGGGAGAAGAGAGGAGAGTTGGTTCTCATCCTATGGACCATTATTTCTGGGCAGATATCTGTGTGGAGATGAACCCACTTTTGTCCATGTTGAGAAATGCTCAGCAATGGGGGATGCTGCAGATGTCCTTAGGGCCACTGGCCACCCCCCCACTGTGGCCAGTCCCTGTTTTCCACTGTCTTGGTGAGCATCCCTTAGTCCCACTGTGCTCTTTGGCTCCTAAGGATCTCAGGGATCAGGAGTGCTTGTAGTCAGCTCCTGCAGGCACCTCTGAGATGCAGGGCACATGGGGTTTGGGTTAGGAGGAGCCAGTGCAGGTACTGAGCCTCTTTTTCAGACCAATGATCTGGGTGCTTTGCCCTGAGCCCTTGCTGGCTCTGCTGCAGCTTCCCAGAGATGGTCTGGGGTCTCCAGGGTCCTTCCTTGGGGCTCAGCTATCTCTGGAGAAGAAGGATGCTGATTCTCAGGCTGTCTGGATGGTGCTGGAAGAAAGCAGAGTGTGAAAGGGGCATTCAGGGGACTGGATCTGCTTCGGAAGGACTGATCCTGGCTTTGCATCCCTCAGAGGGATGTGATGAGTTGCACCTCCTGCACATCACAGCAACTTTGGAACCACTGGGTTGGGACTGGAGAGGACCCCTCTGCCCTCATCACTGGTTTGGCTCTGTTAATGAGCCAGCTTCTCCTTTTCATGGGATGCTGGGAGGTTGAGTGGGAGGACAGGGATGTGGGGACAGCACTGACCTGTCTTTGCCATCTCCTCTCTGAGTGCCAGCCCATCCCCCTGAGTGGGGAGCTTTGAAATCACTCCTTCATTTATCCTAATGCAATAAGAGCCTGGTTGGAGTGTGGGCTTTGTGCAGGAGCAAAACTGCCTCTGCTCCCTGGAAAGGGAGCATTCTGCTGCCTCTTGCACTCCAATATGCTAATGCACCAACTCCCTGCAATTTCATTTTCAACAGGGACTAATTTAAAAGAAATGACCAGCCTGCCAGTGGACTTCAAAGATATCTTTTGATGAGTTTTAGCAGCTTCAGCAAAACTCTAATTTGAATTTCAGTGGCTGCCGTGTGATTTTCTCGGTGACAGTTAAGAGAGATGATAGCACCAGCTCCATCTGTCATTGGAGCCTCTTCTCTTCCCTCTTTTCACTGATTTGTTACAGGGGGGGGGGGGATGTGGGTGGAAAGGAGAGAGGGGAAAAGTTGAAAGGCAGGGTGGTGAAAGTCTGGTGCCCTTGTGCAGCAGTGGACAAAGGGGACCTGGGGGAGCTGTGGGCTGGGAGGAGGCACTGGGACTGCCAGGAGCATCCCTGCCAGCACAGGCACTGGGATCAGCACCTCCAGGGGGGCTGACAGAGCAGTGGGATGGTTCAGGCAACCCAGGTTAAATGGATAATGGCACAGAAAATGCTTTCCTAGGGAAATTAGCAAGTGTTTTCTTTTTGAGCAGGCTCCCCAGGCCAGCAGCCCTGGGATAAGGAGGTTTTGAAGCAGGGGATGATGGCAGGAAGGTTTGGGGGCTCATCTATCAGTGACTGCCCCCTCCCTGAGCCCTGTAATCCATCCCTCAGGTGCTGCAGTCCCAGTGGGGTTCACTGGGAGTCCCAGCAACACAAAGACAAAACCCAGGAGCTGCAGCAGGGCCAGGACTGGGGGCACCTCACCCAGCCCTGGTGCTGCTGAAGGGATCAGAACCCCCCCTGCTTTGGGGCTTTGGCACAGGGACACCCAGTGCTGGGGGTTGTTTCCAGCATCTGGAGATGTGGGGCAGGCATTAAACCCATTCCTCACCCAGGAGGTGACATTTTGGTCCCTGCTGCCCTTCTGAAAGTCTCCCAAAGCCCAGCAAGCACATGGGCAGAGCAGCTTCTCTCTGGGTCGTTTTCCCTCTGCTGTGGTGAGCTGGGGATGGCTTTTTCTTAGATAAAGGGTGGAAAGGATTAACCCTGTGCTTTCATTCCCCAGGGGTGAGGGGGACACACACACTTTAAGGCCCCATCACTGCCAGGGGCTGCTGGAGCTGCTGCTGTGACAAGTGGCCACGACCTGGAGCCCACACTCCATCATCATTTGGCCAAAAAGACCCCAAAACCCATCTGCACTTGCTGAGCCAGGGGACATCTCCACCTGATCCCTTGGTCCCCCAGCCCATCCCCACACACATTTCAAAGGCTGCAGAGCTCCTGGGTGAACGTGGCTCCTCTCCCTCTTCCCTCCTCAACTCTGGAGCTGCCCCTGTCATGGTTGTCACCCAGGATTTCATGCTCCCTCTTACATCTTTAGTTTCCCTTGTCAGAGACAGCTTCATCTCGGGCTCCCCTGTGCCTTGGGGACTCCTCTCAGCCTGAGCTGGCAGCTTTAGGGGCAGAGGCTCTGCAGCCTTTTGTTCCTGGAGTCTGGGATTTACATCCTCCCTCTGATGCCCCTGGACAAAGCCACGGCCGGGCACAGATAAACACCAACCCCTGCACCTCAAACTTGCTCCCAAATCCCAGGAAATCCCTGGCCTGGGGGATAGGAGCCATTGGGGGCTGCTCTGGCCAGGCAGGGCATCCAGGAGCAGCTGTCAATCCCACTGTAAACCCCAGGCAAGAGGATCAGGACCTGTTCAGCTCATGTAAAACCTGAGATTAGAGACTGAGTCAAGTGCCCCCGTTCCTGGCTGCAGCTGCTCCCAGAGACCTAAACCAGGAATCCCTCATCCTCTGCATCCTTTCCTGCATCCTCTCTGGTACCTTGCATTCCAGGCTGATGGCTGGGAATGGGATGCTCCCAGGTCAGGGATCTCAGAGCTGAGCATCCTGCTGGTTGTAACCCACCCCCTCCCCCCAAAAAAACCTGGTGACAAGTTGTGTCCTTGCCCTGGAGGAAAGCCTAGAGAAGGAAAGTGTGTGCCCCATCCCAGTGAAGTCCTGCCTTGCCCTCCCAAGCCTCTGGGAGACCATTCTTACTGGGACCAGTACCAGGAGGTGCTGGTGTGGGCCTTGGCAGAAGGACCCCGATAGCTGGAGGTGACATCTCCCTGCAGGCTCTGGATATGGAGGGGCTGGAGAGGTGGGGAGGGTCAAACCTTGGCTGGGATGGGCTGCACGGATGCCCTGCTGGATTGGCAAGGGTCTTGGCACCATGGGAGAAGGTGGCACAGCAAGGGAAAGGACAGGAGCAGAGAGGAAAAACCCAGCAAGGAAGGAGAGCAGGAGGGTGAGAGTGTCCTGGAAGGCAGCTGGGAGCAAAGGATGGGATATGGGATAGATCCTGCTCCTGTTGAGCCCAGGAGCTCCTGGGAGCAGGGCTGGAAGCAAAGGATGGGATATGGGATCTATCCTGCTCCTGTTGAGCCCAGGAGTTACTGGGAGCAGGGCTGGAAGCAAAGGATGGGATATGGGATATGGGATATGGGATATGGGATATGGGATATGGGATATGGGATATGGGATATGGGATAAATCCTGCTCCTGCTGAGCTGAGGAGTTCCTGGGAGCAGGGCTGGAAGCAAAGGATGGGATATGGGATATGGGATCTATCCTGCTCCTGCTGAGCCCAAGAGTTCCCGGGATCAGGACTGTCCCATGCCCCATGTGCATTCCCCTCCCCTCCTAACTATAACTGATGGACCCATACACACCCCACACCCCCCCAGGCAGTACCCCAGGGGTACAGAGGGGCTGCTGACCCCCTGCCAGCATTCCTGCTGCTTCCATGAATCCCGCAGCAGGCAGGAAAGGTCAGTGGGTGCTGGAAGATGCTGCCCAGGCAGTTCCTGGAGTCTGAGAGCCTGCTGTGAAATCCCTCTGACGTTAGGCACTTCCTAATAAAGCTGTCACAGACACCCCCATTATCTCTCAGCTCAGCCCCCTGCCCTCTGTTTAACCAGATAATCTGCTTTTTTCCAAAGACATTTTCCTCTGGAAAGCTCAGTGGAAGCTCGGGGCTGTCCCAGTTCCTTGTCACCGAGGCGCACGGAGGAATTAGCAGCACGCAGGCCTTTTTTTTTATTATTTTTTTTATTTCTTTGTCATTGTGTGATACTGAAAAGTCTATTTTGTGGCTAATCATGCTGGCAGCTGCCTGCTCCCTCGGTGTGCATCTCAGCTTGTCCCTGCTGCACTGGAACAGCCTGGGTGAGGAGGATCTGCTTCTATCAGACATGCAAAACATCCGAGCTGAAATCTGCCCCAACCCTAAGGACAGTGATGATGTCTGGGCTCTTCCTGCCCCTCTTTGACCCTGGGAAATTCCCTGCCACAGCCTGAGGGATGGATGGGCTTTTCTTCATTCCCCAGGGGTGTGGGGGGGGACACTTTAAGGCTCCATCACAGCTGGAGCTGCTGGTGTGACAAGTGGCCACGACCTGGAGCCCCCACTCCATCATCATTTGGCCAAAAAGACCCCAAAACCCATCTGCACTATTTTTTTTTTAATTTCTTTGTCATTGTGGGATCCTGAAAAGTCTATTTTGTGGCTAATCATGCTGGCAGCTGCCTGCTCCCTCGGTGTGCATCTCAGCTTGTCCCTGCTGCACTGGAACAGCCTGGGTGAGGAGGATCTGCTTCTATCAGACATGCAAAACATCCGAGCTGAAATCTGCCCCAACCCTAAGGACAGTGATGATGTCTGGGCTCTTCCTGCCCCTTTTTGACCCTGGGAAATTCCCTGCCACAGCCTGAGGGATGGATGGGCTTTTCTTCATTCCCCAGGGGTGTGGGGGGGGACACTTTAAGGCTCCATCACAGCTGGAGCTGCTGGTGTGACAAGTGGCCACAACCTGGAGCCCACACTCCACCATCATTCGGCCATAAAGACCCCAAAGCTCATCTGTACTATTTTTTTTAAATTTCTTTGTCATTGTCAATTGCCCCTTTTTGACCCTGGGAAATTCCCTGCCACAGCCTGAGGGATGGATGGGTTTTTTTTCCTGTGGCAGCAAGGGGGCTCTGGCATGTGTCAGGGTTTGAGAAGGTCCCTGCAAACACTGACCATAAAATCATGGCCATCCTTTTCCTTCCTCCAGCCCAGCCATGTCCTGCTCTGTCCCTGTCAGGATTCAGGGATCTTTGGGCAGATGTCACCATTCTGTTACCCAATGACCAAGGTGGGGTTCTGATCTGTTCCCCTTCTCCCCTGTGCCTACCCAGCTACTTGCCCTTGGTGTCTGTGGGCTTTGGCACAGGGACACCCAGTGCTGGGGGTTGTTTCCAGCATCTGGAGATGTGGGGCAGGCATTAAACCCATTCCTCACCCAGGAGGTGACATTTTGGTCCCTGCTGCCCTTCTGAAAGTCTCCCAAAGCCCAGCAAGCTCATGGGCAGAGCAGCTTCTCTCTGGGTCATTTTCCCTCTGCTGTGGTGAGCTGGGGATGGCCCTTTCTGTACCTGACTTTGCTCTAAAGGATTGGGACAGGGTGCAAAGGGTTAACCCTGTGCTTTCATTCCCCAGGGGTGAGTATGGTGGACACTTTAAGGCCCCATCACTGTCAGGGGCTGCTGGAGCTGCTGGTGTGACAAGTGGCCACGACCTGGAGCCCACACTCCATCATCATTTGGCCAAAAAGACCCCAAAACCCATCTGCACTATTTTTTTTTTTATTTCTTTGTCATTGTGGGATCCTGAAAAGTCTATTTTGTGGCTAATCATGCTGGCAGCTGCCTGCTCCCTCGGTGTGCATCTCAGCTTGTCCCTGCTGCACTGGAACAGCCTGGGTGAGGAGGATCTGCTTCTATCAGACATGCAAAACATCCCAACTGAAATCTGCCCCAACCCTAAGGACAGTGATGATGTCTGGGCTCTTCCTGACCCTTTTTGACCCTGGGAAATTCCTGGGAAATTCCTGATCTTCCATGAGACCAATCCAGAATAATACTGATTTTTTCTTTATTTTTTTAATTTTTATGCTTTTATCTATTTGGGGGCTTTCTGTGTGTGTGTCTTTCTTCCCCTCAGCCATCTCCCCCTAAATCAAAAACTCAGCCAGCAATTCCTCTTGGAGCTTGGAGCCATTCTGGGGTTTTGGCATCATTGAAGCCTAAAGGGGTCACAAAAACCAAACCAAAACCCCAAAAAACCAAACCAAAAAAACCCCACAAACCCCCAAACCCATGCACAAGAGGGGATCTGGGGTTGCCTTTTAAAGGCTCCAGGCTTTGCAGCTGCCTTGCCAGGGGGAACCATCACACACCCAGAACTTTTCCAAGCAGGAGGAGCTCTGTCCCTCATTTCCTTCCCAGCTCTTTAACCAAGGAGAAAAGCACCAGGGATCCTCGGTGTTGACTCCCAAATCCTCTCTTGGACCCAGCAGCAGGAGGGAGCTTGGTCAGAGGACTCTTGGTGGTCCCTTAGGAGCGGATCCGGAGGGCAGGGCTGGGATCATCCCCCTGCTTTCCAGTCGGGAGCATCTCCAGGTTTGGTCACTGATGGGCTAATTGCAATATTGTCGTGACATGGAGGAGATCAAAGGCTGGGTGCAGGGGAGGTGGTAAGAATGACACGCAGTTTGCATTTAGAAAGCACTTAAGAAGCAATTATCCAGCGCTGGGAGCCCTGGCCAGAGAGTGGGGCTCATGTATTTTAATGGGGTTTTCAAAGAGCTGAAGATCGGTGCCCATGGGGTGATTGCAGCAGCTGTGTGCAGGCTGTGCCAGTGGCCTCACCCCAAGCTTGACCCCAACTCCTTCCCCCTTCAGCCACCATGGGGAGAGGAGGAGAAAATCTTGGCATAAACCCCCGGGCATCACCATTCCTTGTTCCTGGAGAGGGGGGAGGGTTTGGGTGGGATGCTGAAGAGGCTCTGGTGGCCAATGCCAGCTTTGTGCCAGCCACCAACCATGGCAGGGATGGGGTGGATCTGTCTCAGCCTCTCCTGCATGCAAATCCCAGAGCATCTCTGCATCCAGGAACACCTGGGATGCTCCCAACCCCAGCCCTGGTACTCTCGAACCCCATCCCTAGTGCCATCCCAACCCCATCCCTGGTGCCATCCCAACCCCATCCCAGGTGCCCTCCCAACCCCATCCCTGGTGCCCTCCCAACCCCATCCCAGGTGCCATCCCAACCCCATCCCTGGTGTCCTCCCAACCCCAGGCCTGGTGCCATCCCAACCCCATCCCTGGTGCCATCCCAACCCCAGGCCTGGTGCCCTCCCAACCCCATCCCTGGTGCCCTCCCAACCCCATCCCTGGTGCTCTCCCAACCCCAGCCCTGGTGCTCTCCCAAAACCATCCCTGGTGCCCTCCCAACCCCATCCCTGGTGCCATCCCAACCCCAGCCCTGGTGCCATCCCAACCCCATCCCTGGTGCCATCCCAACCCCAGCCCTGGTGCCATCCCAACCCCAGCCCTGGTGCCATCCCAACCCCATCCCTGGTGCCATCCCAACCCCATCCCTAGTGCCATCCCAACCCCAGGCCTGGTGCCCTCCCAACCCCATCCCTGGTGCCATCCCAACCCCATCCCTGGTGCCCTCCCAACCCCAGCCCTGGTGCTCTCCCAACCCCAGCCCTGGTGCTCTCCCAAAACCATCCCTGGTGCCCTCCCAACCCCATCCCTGGTGCCATCCCAACCCCAGCCCTGGTGCTCTCCCAAAACCATCCCTAGTGCCATCCCAACCCCAGCCCTGGTGCCATCCCAACCCCATCCCTAGTGCCATCCCAACCACATCCCTGGTGCCATCCCAACCCCATCCCTGGTGCCATCCCAACCCCATCCCTAGTGCCATCCCAACCCCATCCCTGGTGCCATCCCAACCCCATCCCTAGTGCCATCCCAACCACATCCCTGGTTCCCTCCCAACCCCAGCCCTGGTTCCCTCCCAACCCCAGCCCTGGTGCCATGCAGGCAGCACTCACCAAGGGTGCTCAGGGCCAGGTTGGATGGGGTTTGGAGCTGGAGGTGTCCCTGCCCATGCAGGGGGGTTTGGGACTGGATGAGCTTTAAAACCCCTCCCACCCAAACCATGATCTCCATGATCCCTCTGCAGTGAGCTCCAGCACGTCCTGGGATGCACAGACCTGCTGGTGGCTTCCCTGAATCATCCAGGATCCCTTTCACCTCCCCAGAATCCTCAGAATCCCACTGCTGGGCTCTGGGAGGGAGTGGGTCCTGTCTCCCCCACCCCATCTGCTTAGCAAGGGGCATTTCTAATGGAAATTCCTTATGGAAAGAGACCACCTAGGAGAGGCAGCCTGGTCCTGGCTTCAAATTAGGAGGCTTAGACAGACTAAAGGGGTTAAGAAGTGATGAATAAATTAGCACTTGTAATTACCTTCTTCTATGCTGGAGGGAGGAGCAGAGAGCACAGGGGATGAGGCCCTGCCTGGAGCTGCAGAGCTCTCCTCTGCCAGGGAGCATCTCAGGGAGAACTCTCAGCTCCTGGGTTACCCCAGGGTGGGCAACCAGGAGCATCCTGGGGCAAGCCCATCATTGGGCTGGGCTTTTGGCAGCTGTGTGTGAGGTGGTGAAGGGCAGTGAGAGGATCTCCTGGTATTGCTGGGACAGAATTCTAAAATCATTATCTTGTTGTGGGAAATCTCTGTTGGGAGAGGCTGCAGAGCCCAAGTCTGGGAGAAATAGGATAAGATGTGGTGGGTTTTATCTGTCCTCAGCTCTGGTGTGGGGGGTTCTGCAGTGCCCACTGGCAGGGTGGGTTTGAACCACGCAGAAGGTGAGGAGGGGGCAAAGCCCAGGGCATCAAGTGCTGTTCTGTATCTTCATTGATGATTTAGATGAGGGGATTGAGTCCATCATCAGCAAATTCACAGATGACACCAAGCTGGGGGGGAGTGTGGATCAGCTGGAAGGCAGGAGGGCTCTGCAGAGGGACCTGGAGAGACTGGAGAGTTGGGATGATCCCAATGGGATGAGGTTCAACATTCCAAGTGCCGGGTCCTGCACTTTGGCCACAACAACCCCATGGGGAGCTCCAGGCTGGGCAGGGAGTGGTTGGAGAAAGGGAGCTGGGAGTCTGGATTGCCAGGAAGGTGACCATGAGCCAGCAGTGTGCCCAGGTGGCCAAGAAGGCCAATGGCATCCTGGGCTGGCTCAGGAAGAGCGTGGCCAGCAGGTCCAGGGAAGGGATTCTGCCCCTGTGCTCAGCTCTGGGGAGGCCACAGCTTGAGTCCTGTGTCCAGTTCTGGGCCCCTCAGCTCAGGAAGGAGCTTGAGGTGCTGGAGCAGGTCCAGAGAAGAGCAAGGAGGCTGTGAAGGGATCCAGCAGAATTGCTGTGAGGAAGGGCTGAGGGAGCTGGGGGTGTTGAGGCTGGAGAAGAGGAGGCTCAGGGGAGACCTCATCACTCTCTGCAACTCCCTGAAAGGAGGTTGGAGCCAGGGGGGGGTTGGGCTCTTTTCCCAGGCAACTCTCAGCAAGACAAGAGGGCAGGGTCTCAAGTTGTGCCAGGGGAGGTTTAGGTTGGAGATGAGAAAGAATTTCTTTCTGGAGAGGGTGATCAGGCATTGGAATGGGCTGCCCAGGGAAGTAGTGGATTCTCCGTGTCTGGAGAGATTTCCAAAGAGCCTGGATGTGGCACTGAGTGCCATGGGCTGGGAACCACGGGGGGAGTGGAGCAAGGGTTGGACTTGATGAGCTCTGAGCTCCCTTCCAACCCAGCCCATTCTAGGATTCTATCAGACCCCAGCAGCTCAGGTGAATTATTTTGCTCCATAAACATCCCCCTGGCTGTATATTGGGATGTTTGTGGGGATGGAGGGGTCTCTCTCTGCCCTGGCTGCTTTCCTGAGAGAATCCCATCCATGCCAGGAGTTGTCCTGCACCTGAGACCTCCTCTGCTTGCTGTGACCATGCTGGTGGCACCCACCATTCAGCCCTGGGACCACAAAGCTTGGACTGGGACCTGAGTATAACTTCACCTCTTATACTGGAACTGGGTCTATTATTATTATTATTATTATTATTATTATTATTATTATTTACATTATATAATATAATATGTTATTCTATATTATAAGTATGATATATTACATTATTATTATATGATTATAATATGAGTCTATTATTATTATTCCATTATATCCATTTCAACCCTCAGGTCTCCTTTCCTTTTCCTGATTCCCCATCCTGGGGGGGTGGCTGGGCTGGTACCATCCCCACCCTGACAGGGGATGGGTGGGTGCATCCTGCTGGGGCTGGGATCATCCCAGCACCCCTCTGCCACCTTCCCATCCCCTCCACAGGACCAGTCCTGTCCTTCAGCATCCGTGGCTGTGCTGGGACAGGGCTCCCAGCCCAGGCTGAGGTTTGATGTGCTGCTGGCAGCCCCAGCAACACCCTGGGACCTCTGCCCTCCATGTCTGCACCATCTCCTGTCCATCAGGCTGTCCCTGTGGGTCCTGCTGCCCCCAACCTGACACCAGAGCCTGCTGCCTTTGACAAGGCTCTCTGGAGAAGGTCTGACAAGCTGGTTTGGGGGGGGGGGAAGGAGAGGCAGAGCATCTCACCACGGTGCTCCAAACACTTGTCCACATCCCACCTGGGGCTCTGACCCCCCCGACCCTGCTGAGTCTGTGGGGATGCTGTGAGCTGAGCTCAGTGCCCTTGGCACAACTCAGTGGACCCTGAGCAACCCCCCAGGTGGTGCAGTGTCTGCTGTCACCTCCTCCCAGTGTCACCCCCAATTTCTGGGAACACTTTGAGCTGTGGGGCTGCTGCTCTGCTGTGCCAGGGCCTCAGGGATGCTGGGGGACTGCATCCTAAGAGCCCCAGCAGCCCCTCTCCTGCCTTCCTTCTGCCTCCTGGAGCAGGGAATGCCTCTGGGAGAAGGTCAGTGGAGTAAATATTAAAACCGTGACACCTGGGATGACAACAGGCAGGAGATGTGAGCAGGAGCTCTGCTGGAGGAATGTGGATCCATCAGGTCCTGTTCCTGGCCCAATCCCTTTGGTTTCTGAGCCTTTTCCTTGACGATGCCTCTTATCCACATTCACTAAATTATGAGAAATGTTGGTGCTTTGGTTTAGGACCTACCAACCCCCAGTGGCCACCCAGGAGGTTTTGCTCTGCCTGGCAGATCCTGGTGCAATTCCCCCTGAGCCAGGATCCAGGATTCAGGACATCTGCTCCCCCTGACTATGGATTGTCCTCTGCTCCTCTCCTTTGCTTGATAGAAAATGCTTCTTGGGAGCATTTCCAATGCCATGGGAAGGACAGGGACATCTCAGTTGAGAGATGGGAGCCCCAGCAGGACATCTGCCTGCCTGGTCTTTAAGGCAGGAAAAGATTTGGGGTGTAAACCTGCAAGCAAAAGAGCAGGACTCATGTTTCATCTGCTGTGCAAAGACAGCTCTGTCCTCTCTGTGCTGTTCCCTCCTCTTTGGGGCACTGACACCTTCAATCACTTGATTTCATAGCAGGGTTTTCTTCTGGGTAGAGGAGAAAAATGATCTGGAACTCCTCAGCCTTGGTCGTGTTGCAGATGCTCTGCTGTGAAAGATGGAGAGAGAATTTTCACTTGGCTGCTTAGAGCTGGTTACACTTCAGCCTGATGCAGGCAACACCTTTACTGGGATCCTGACACCACAAAACCAACCAAGCTTGGCCCAATCCACCTTCCCAGTCCAAGAACCTGGTATAACACTGAAAGAGACTGGAGTTTTCTGGAGCTTGGGAAAACTAAGGAGCCAAAATTCCCACTCTCTCCAAGGCTGGGTTGCACCTCTCAGGTATGATCCCAACTCCAGAGCTATCATCTGAGTTTGGTCCCCAGGCCTGAGCTCTCAGGGACTTTGCCAGGCCAAATTCTGTCTCCCCAAGCCCTGCAGGAGGTTTCTGTGCTGCATCAGGCTCTGCCTTTGAGCCACATCTGGCCACATCTGCAAGCACTGAGCAAGAGGTTCCTCTGGGACAAACATCTCCTGCCTCAGATTGGGGATGGCAAAGAGCTGGGGGGTAAATCCTCTGGGGAAGAGGGAGGGGTAATGGCTCTGTCCCACACCACAGACCTCTGGATTCTCAGGAGTTTGGATAAGAGGGATTTTTCCTCTTGCTCAGGTCCAGAGAGGTCCATGGAGGGATGGAGATGCTCCCCTGTGAGCTTGGACTTCTCCAAGCAGCTTTCCTCCCAGCTGCTGTAAGCAGTAAAAAGGAAGATGTCAGCTCAGACACCTTTTTTTTTTTTCTTTTTTTTTGACACTGGTTTTGAAGCTCTGTCCCACACCACAGACCTCTGGATTCTCAGGAGTTTGGATAAGAAGGATTTTTCCTCTTGCTGAGGTGCAGAGAGGTCCATGGAAGGATGGAGAGCATCCTGTGAGCTTGGACTTCTCCAGCATGGTGAAGGAGCTCCAAGCAGCTTTCCTCCCAGCTGCTGTAAGCAGCAAAAAGGAAGATGAGGAAGATGTCAGCTCAGACACCTTTTTTTTTTTCTTTTTTTGACACTGGTTTTGAAGCTCTGTCCCACACCACAGACCTCTGGATTCTTAGGAGTTTGGATAAGAGGGATTTTTCCTCTTGCTGAGGTGCAGAGAGGTCCATGGAAGGATGGAGAGCATCCTGTGAGCTTGGACTTCTCCAAGCAGCTTTCCTCCCAGCTGCTGTAAGCAGTAAAAAGGAAGATGTCAGCTCAGACACCTTTTTTTTTTCTTTTTTTTTTTTTTTTTTTTGACACTGTCTGGTTTTGAAGCATTTGATTGCTCTGGTAGCTTTCTGCTGAGTCAGGTCGAGGAAGCTCATTACAGAAATGCAGCACAAGGACCTGGGGCAGGAGGGAACAGCACAGGGGAAAAAAAAAAAAAAAAAAAGGAACATCTAAAAAATGTGGTTTAATCAGAGGGGACTGAAAGAGAGAGAAGTCTCAGAAGAGCTGTGACTGATGCGTGGCTGGAGAAGAGGCAGAGGTGGGTGAGAGGGCTCTGGCTGCAGAGCTGACTCCAGGCAGGGAAATTAGGATTTACCAGGCAGCAAAAGTTCCCCCCTTGTCCAGAGTCAGAGCTTTGAAGGGTGAGCAGTGCACAAGCTTCCCAGGCAGGGCTGAAAACCTCTGACAGCTCCAGAGGGACTCTGGGCAGAGGTGATCTGAGAGCAGGAATGAAGCCAGCCCAGCACCTGGGTGCTGTGGGTGCTGTGATAAGGGGAGGGGGCAGCAGGGTGCAAGCAGCAGCAGATGGAGAGGGAGGATAAAGAAGGTGAGAATGCTGTTAGCTTGGATGATTTCTTCAAAGGAGGGAAGGATGGGGCTGCAGCAGGAGGCAAAAGGACTCGAAATCTTGGTGGACTTTGAATGCAGAGCAAGCTGGAAAGTTTCTCTGTGAAAGGAGCCACCTCTGGCAGTGGTGAAGAGACTGGGGACATCATGGGGACATCCCCTGAGTGGCCACTGCCCAAAGGAGAACTTTTTTTCTGCTGGCATCATCCCCTCCTCAAAGCATCAGTGCTGTGACTGGAGGTTCAGGGAGGGGAAGATGCTTGGGGATGTCCCTGCCTGGGCAGATGGACAGGACAAGAGGTTTGGAGTCACCCACAAAGCTTAAAGGGACAAGAGCTGCTTTCAGAGGGTGCCTAAAATATCCTAATTTGTGCCTAAATCCCCTCTGAGGGCCCTGGAGCCCCTGGACACTGTTGTGAAGCTCTTTGAGAAGCATTTCTAAAGATGGCTTGGAAAGAAGAGATGGTCCTAGGGTGGTGCCTTGGTGGGCTCAAGGCAGTGTTGTGCCTTGCAGGCAGAAAAAACCCTTGGGTTTGGTGCTGGGGTTGTGACTGGGGGCTAATAAAAATAATAATACTTTAATAAATTTGCAGTTACCACTGATTTGATAATAGCTCATAATTATTAATTGCAAGAAGTGATCATTATGTTAGGTTTATAATGTAATTATTTATAGATTAGAAGCATATATGATTTAATAGTTAATAATTAGAGTTGACAATCAATTAATAATAGTAATAATAATAATAATAACAATAATAATAAATAATAATAACCAGCTCTTGACCATGCTGCCCCATGGGACCTCAGACAACACAACAGGGCCCATTCAGGGGCTTTTCCATGGAAAAGGAGCTGTGTCCTCAGGATGGGATGGGGTGCTGGAGGGAACATCCCATGGGGAGGGATGAAATCATCTCCACTTTGGGCTCTTCTTCCTTTGCCTTGTGGGGGATCCTTTTTCCACAGACAGAAGGGGCAAACCTGTGGGTATCTCAGGAGCAGAGCTGCCTTCCTGCCACTTGGAGCTGTCCTGACAATTCCTGGGCCCTGGAATAATCTGGGGTTGGATGGAGCTCCCTCCTGAAACCACTGGACTTTGTTTTAGCCCAATTTTCCCCAAACCAGAAGGCAACTGAATGTAATCCATGCTGGTTCACTCCTGGTGAACCTCAGGAGTGAAAAGATGGGGCAAAGCACTGCCAGGATCTGGAGAAGGGACCTTTGCTCCTCACTGATGCCACTACCTACTGATAACACGTTCTGGTCAAGCCCTTGAAGAGCATCCAGAGGCAAAACTGAGCCCTAAATCCCGAGCTGGGAGATGCCCAGGGCTGGTTGAGGGGCTGTGGGTGCCAGCCTCAGTTTCCCTGAAGCACAGTGACTGTGAAAAGGGTCTCCTTGCTTGGACTTCCGTGCAGCTTCAGCTTAGAATCATAGAATCACAGAATGGGCTGGGTTGGAAGGGACCTCAGAGATCACCAAGTCCAACCCTTGCTCCACTCCCCCCGTGGTTCCCAGCCCATGGCACTCAGTGCCACATCCAGGCTCTTTGGAAAGATCTCCAGACACGGAGAATCCACTACTTCCCTGGGCAGCCCATTCCAATGCCTGATCACCCTCTCCAGAAAGAAATTCTTTCTCATCTCCAACCTAAACCTCCCCTGGCACAACTTGAGACCCTGCCCTCTTGTCTTGCTGAGAGTTGCCTGGGAAAAGAGCCCAACCCCCCCTGGCTCCAACCTCCTTTCAGGGAGTTGCAGAGAGTGATGAGGTCTCCCCTGAGCCTCCTCTTCTCCAGCCTCAACACCCCCAGCTCCCTCAGCCCTTCCTCACAGCAATTCTGCTGGATCCCTTCACAGCCTCCTTGCTCTTCTCTGGACCTGCTCCAGCACCTCAAGCTCCTTCCTGAGGGGCTGAGGGGCCCAGAACTGGACACAGGACTCAAGCTGTGGCCTCCCCAGGGCTGAGCACAGGGGCAGAATCCCTTCCCTGGACCTGCTGGCCACGCTGTTCCTGAGCCAGCCCAGGATGCCATTGGCCTTCTTGGCCACCTGGGCACACTGCTGGCTCATGGTCACCTTCCTGGCAATCCAGACTCCCAGCTCCCTTTCTCCAACCACTCCCTGCCCAGCCTGGAGCTCCCCATGGGGTTGTTGTGGCCAAAGTGCAGGACCCGGCACTTGGAATGTTGAACCTCATCCCCTTGGGATCATCCCAACTCTCCAGTCTGTCCAGGTCCCTCTGCAGAGCCCTCCTGCCTTCCAGCTGATCCACACTCCCCCCAGCTTGGTGTCATCTGTGAATTTGCTGATGATGGACTCAATCCCCTCATCTAAATCATCAATGAAGACATTGAACAGCACTGGGCCCAACACTGATCCCTGGGGGACACCAGTAGTGACTGGCTGCCAACTGAATGCAGCTTCTTGGACTTCAGTTTGCACTGAGATTCAGCTTCTCCTCTGCCTCTGGATGCAGCTCCAGGGGGGGTTCCCGTGATCCTTCCTGCAGCTCCCAGCTTTTTGGGGGCTTTTCCCTCCATCTGCTGCCCAGCTCTGTCTCCTTCTCTCCACCTGGAACACCCAGCATCTTCTCCCTGACCTCTGCCCACCCTTGCCACACAGATTATATTGCTGACAATACCCAAGTGGATCAGTTAGTTAGCTCCTGAGACAGTGTTAATTAAATACATGCTCGCTACCAGTTTTCCATTGGTTTGTTCATCTCCTGCTGACCCCTGAACTAATAAAGGGCTTTTCCCTGACCCCTCACACCCCACGAGGAGTTAATTCACAGTGAAATGATGTAGAGAGGTGGATTTTGGGGGAATTTAGGCTGCAGTTCTTACCCAAGGTAGCCCTTGGATGGGGCTCAGAGCACCCTGGGCTGGTAGGAGGTGTGGGATGGGACTGGCTGGGCTTTAAGGTCCCTTCCAACCCAACCCATTCCATGATGTGCAACCCAAAATGGAGGAGAAGACCTTGAGCCCATCCACTGCTGGTCTCAGCCCCTCCTTTGCTCACTGGTGGCTGTTCCCAGGTTTCCTAAGGTGATAAATTACCAAGACAGGAACCTGCCCAGGGAAGCAGGACCCAGGTTCTGCTGGCAAGGAGCTGATGCAATCAATGAGCATCTCAGGTCCCATCAGTGCCCTCCCTGCAAAGGAACCACCCTGGCTGAGCTCTGGAGTGGCTCTGGGTGTTCCCCTTTGCTTCCCCCCTGTTCCCTGACCCCATTTTCAAGGGAGCTTTGTTTGGTTATTTTTGCAGCCTCCAAATTAATTTGGGAGAGAGTCTTATTGTAAGCTTTGAAAAGGATTACTCCTGTGTCTGCTTGGCTCTCTAATTAAGTCTCTTTGAGATTTCCAGTTCCAGCAGAAACAAAGCACTTGAAATAAAGCCATCAGCTTAGGCAGCTATCAGTGGCTGTAGTCTTTTGGCAGCACCAAGGATGAGTTTGTCTGAGCTGGGGCTGTCCTGCTTGTCTTGTGGCTGTGCTGACAAAAGATCTCTCCCAAGCAGAGATTTTTTTGCTTGGGATGGGAGAAGCTGGAGATGCTGGAGGGTGTTCAGAGGAGAGTCTGCAGGACCTGGAGGTGGCTGCTGTGGGTTGTTCTGCTTTGCTTTCCATCCTGTAGAGAAACAAGATAAACCAGGTGCCTCGAGTTGCCAAAGAGTGGGTGTGAGTCCACCTGTGCCTGGTTAGGGCAGGCCCCCTATTACCAGGGGCCAATAAAGGTGGGACACACACCCACAGAGAGAAGCTCACTCTGGTGTGAGGCAATGGAGAGGCCAGCAGCTCATTGAGCCTCAGGAACAAGAAAGGCTCCTCCTGCTACATTTGGTGGAGAATGCGGGCAACATACAGACGTCTAAAGCAGCAGCAGTGTGAGGAGCTGGCAACAGGAACATTCTCCCTGATTTGAAAAAGTGCCTGGGCTAACACTCTCCCTGAAAGGTATGACCAGCAAGCTCTTTGGATTGGAAACCCCTGAGCAGAGGGAAGCCAAGATAAGAATTCTCTTTGGAAACCCCTGAGCAGAGGGAAGCCAAGATAAGGATTCTCTCTTTGGAAACCTCTGAGCAGAGGGAAGCCAGGAGGATGGAATCCCATGAGGAAGGGTTAAATCCTGTAATCCCATGAGGAACCAGAAACCCATGAGGAACCAGGAAGCTCTTTGGAAACCCCTGAGCAGAGGGAAGCCAAGAGAAGAGCAGATACAGGGGAGAGAAGAACAACTCAAGTCGGAAAGGCAGAGACTTTGTGAAAAGTCTATGTTTGTATGTTTGTAAGCTAGGGTTAAATCCTGTAAGCTATAAGTGTAAGGAAAAAAAAAAAGGGGGGGGGGAAATGTAGAGAAACAAGATAAACCAGGTGCCTCGAGTTGCCAAAGAGTGGGTGTGAGTCCACCTGTGCCTGGTTAGGGCAGGCCCCCTATTACCAGGGGGCCAATAAAGGTGGGACACACACCCACAGAGAGAAGCTCACTCTGGTGTGAGGCAATGGAGAGGCCAGCAGCTCGTCGAGCCTCAGGAGCAAGAAAGGCTCTTCCCGTGACACCATCCCATTTCTAGGGAACAGAGACAGGCTTGGATTTTGGTCCAAGAAGTCCAGGGAGAAACAACAATTGAAGTGTCCACCCTGGATCCTATGGAGGATTTGTATCCCAGAGCACAACCAAAGGGAGGTTTGGGTGCTTTGGGCAGCACTCACCTCATTGGACCATAGAATCATGGAATGAGTTGGGTTGGGAGGGACCTTAAAGCTCATCCAATTCCAACCCCTGTTCCATGCTCAGGGCCACCTCCCACCAGCCCAGGGTGCTCCAAGCTCCATCCAACCTTCAGCACTGCCAGGGATGGGGCAGCCACAGCTTCTCTGGGAAACCTGGGCCAGGGGCTCAGCACCCTCACCCCAAGCAATTTCTGCCCCATCTCCAACCTCAATCTCCCCTCTCTCTCCCACTTCCAAGCCATTCCCCCTCATCCCATCCCTCCAGGCCCTTGTCCCAAGTCCCTGCCCAGCTTTCCTGGAGCCCCTTCAGGCACTGGAAGGTGCTCTAAGGTCTCCCCATTGCAGCCTTCTCTTCTCCAGCCTCAACACCCCCAACTCTCTCAGCCTGGCTCCAGAGCAGAGCATTTCTTCCTAAATTCCAGCCTAAATCTCCCCTCTCCAAGTTCTAACCCATTTCCCTTGTCCTCTCCCTACCCCCCCATGTCCAAAGCCCTCCCCCAGCTTTCTTGCAGCCCCTTCAGATATTGGAAGGTTGCTCTGAGCTCACCTGGGAGCCTCCTCCAGGCTGAGCAACCCCAATCCCTCAGCCTGGCTTCCCAGGGAGCTGCTCAGCCCTCTGAGCATTCCAGTGCCTCCTCTGGACACCTTCCAGGAGCTCTGTGTCCTTCTGGTGTTGGATACAGAGGGATCTGGTGTCAGGGAGCAGAGCAGTGACTGGCTGTGCAAGCAGAGATGCAGCCAGGGGTGGCAGGGGATGGAGGTGTCCCCACCATCTGGCACACACAGAACAGCTCATCTGTCCAAGGGGGACAAAGCCACAGAGACAGGGAACTCACAGCCCATCCACAAGAAAGGAAAGAGCAAGGACAAAAGGGAGTGATGACAAGGTGGGGGATAAATTGGGAGGAAAGAAACCCAAACTCAGGTCAAGAATTCCAAGGGATGCCCGGAGCAGGATGATGGGCAAGGTGCTGTGGGGCAGAGGGGCAGTGAGCTGGGCTGCAGGTCCAATTATCCCACGTCATCCCTTTAGTCTGAATATTTTAAGCCACCTGGAAGCCCCCAAAGCCATTCCCTCTTGGAAGATCAGAGTTTCTGTGCTTTGGAGACACAGATTCAATCCCTGCAGCAAGACTGGGCAAATGGTGGCCCCTGTTTTGTCAGCTCCAGCTCATTTCTGTTTGCTTTGTCCCACACAGAGCAGCTCATCTGTCCAAGGGGGACAAAGCCACAGAGACAGGGAACTCACAGCCCATCCACAAGAAAGGAAAGAGCAAGGACAAAAGGGAGGGATGACAAGGTGTGGGATAAACTGGGAGGAAAGAAACCCAAACTCTGGTCAAGAATTCCAAGGGATGCCCGGAACAGGATGATGGGCAAGGTGCTTTTGGACAGAGGGGCAGTGAGCTGGGCTGCAGGTTCATTATCTTGTGTCATCCCTTCAGTCTGAATATTCCAAAGCCCCCAAAGCCCCCAAAGCCATTCCCTCCTGGAAGATCAGAGTTTCTGTGCTCTGGAGACACAGATTCAACCCCTGCAGCAAGGCTGGGCAAGTGGTGGCCCCTGTTTTGTCAGCTCCAGCTCATTTCTGTTTGCAGCAGCCTTTCCCCCAGCACTGTCCCCAGGTCCTCCTTTTTTTTTTTTTTTTTTTTTTTTTTTCCAAATGCATCTGCACTGGGTAGGGAGAAGGATTCTGCTTCCTTCCTCCATGGTTGCTGCCTCTCACAATAGCCTGGGCAGCCTTTTGTTATTTTAGGGATGCTTTCAAGCCCGAGCTCCTGGAGGCAGATGATTAAACCAGCAAAGCCTCTGGTCTCTGACTGTGCAGAACCGAGCTGTGCACACACCAAGGTTAGAAACTGAAAGGCAAAGGAGAGATATTAAGAGCACCGAGGTTTATTTGTGGCTCTTGTGCCATTTTAGCACCTGATTCATGCCTTTTGTTTCCTAATGTGTCTTTGAAGTGCTTGAACTTGACTGTCTTGCTTCTCTGCTCCTTCAGCCAGCAGAGCATCATTACTTGGGCTGTCTGCAGGGAGATGCAGAGCCTGGCACAGCCCTGGCTGGGGGTCAGACCTTTGAGTTGTGGGTTGGAGCTCCTGCAAGACTTCAGCTGGCCACAGCAGTGCTGCTGCCAGGCTTGGGATGCTCTGCAGAGCTCCCCAAAGGTTCTGCTGTGGATTTGGGGTGGTTCCAGCTGTTCTGGGTGCCCTGCAGAGCCCCCCAAAGTTCTGCTGTGGATTCTGTGTGGTTCCAGCCCTGCTGGGTGCTCTGCAGAGCCCCCCAAAGGTTCTGCTGTGGATTCTGTGTGGTTCCAGCCCTGCTGGGTGCCCTGCAGAGCCCCCCAAAGTTCTGCTGTGGATTCTGTGTGGTTCCAACCCTGCTGGGTGCCCTGCAGAGCCCCCCAAAGCTTCTGCTGTGGATTTTCTGTGGTTCCAGCCCTGCTGGGTGCTCTGCAGAGCCCCCCAAAGGTTCTGCTGTGGATTTTGTGTGGTTCCAGCCCTGCTGGGTGCTCTGCAGAGCCCCCCAAAGGTTCTGCTGTGGATTTTCTGTGGTTCCAGCCCTGCTGGGTGCCCTGCAGAGCCCCCCAAAGGTTCTGCTGTGGATTTGGGGTGGTTCCAGCTGTTCTGGGTGCCCTGCAGAGCCCCTCAAAGGTTCTGTTGTGGATTCTGTGTGGTTCCAGCCCTGCTGGGTGCTCTGCAGAGCTCCCCAAAGGTTCTGCTGTGGATTTTGTGTGGTTCCAACCCTGCTGGGTGTTCTGCAGAGCCCCCCAAAGGTTCTGCTGTGGATTTGGTGTGGTTCCAGCTGTTCTGGGTGCTCTGCAGAGCCCCTCAAAGGTTCTGCTGTGGATTCTGTGTGGTTCCAGCCCTGCTGGGTGCTCTGCAGAGCCCCCCAAAGCTTCTGCTGTGGATTTTCTGTGGTTCCAGCCCTGCTGGGTGCTCTGCAGAGCCCCCCAAAGGTTCTGCTGTGGATTCTGTGTGGTTCCAACCCTGCTGGGTGCCCTGCAGAGCCCCCCAAAGGTTCTGCTGTGGATTCTGTGTGGTTCCAACCCTGCTGGGTGCCCTGCAGAGCCCCCCAAAGTTCTGCTGTGGATTCTGTGTGGTTCCAGTTCTGCTGGGTGCTCTGCAGAGCCCCCCAAAGGTTCTGCTGTGGATTCTGTGTGGTTCCAGCCCTGCTGGGTGCTCTGCAGAGCCCCCCAAAGGTTCTGCTGTGGATTCTGTGTGGTTCCAGCCCTGCTGGGTGCCCTGCAGAGCCCCCCAAAGGTTCTGCTGTGGATTTTCTGTGGTTCCAACCCTGCTGGGTGCTCTGCAGAGCCCCCCAAAGGTTCTGCTGTGGATTCTGTGTGGTTCCAGCCCTGCTGGGTGCCCTGCAGAGCCCCCCAAAGGTTCTGCTGTGGTTTCTGTGTGGTTCCAACCCTGCTGGGTGCTCTGCAGAGCCCCCCAAAGGTTCTGCTCTGGATTTTGTGTGGTTCCAGCCCTGCTGGGTGCTCTGCAAGCTGTGGTGCCTCTCCTTCAGTGTTCCACACAGCCATGTCCTCTTTTTGGAAGCTGAGAGATGGTTCTTGAGGTCGTCACAGAACTGGATGCAGAGAGGGGCAGAGGAATTTCCCAGTTCTCCTCCAGGCAGGGCACAGATGTATCTTTTTCATGCTTGGGAGTTGCATGGAGATTTCCAGGGCTTGCTGCCATATCCATTGCAAAGGGGCAGCCCATCCTTCACCATCCCTCAGGATAAGGACTGGGGAATTGCCCAGGCTTGCAGGTGATGTTTCCAGCCTGGGACTGGGGGTGCTGCTGTCATTTCACTTGGGGTAAACTTCTTCTGACTGCATCTCCTCTGCCCCATCGAGGCATGACCATAAATCTCCTCATTGGGCAGCATGGATTTGGTGGGGCTTGGATACCAAAAGAGAAAAAAAAAACCAACTTTTTGGGTGGCTCTGTACAGCCCTGGTCCCTCAGAGCTTCATGGAAACCCTGCAGCCACCTTAGGTAGCAGGGACTTGGTTCCACTCCAGCCTGGCAGCGAGGAGGCAAGAAGGAAAGCTCAGCCCTGGTGCTCATGGATAAAAAGCCATTAATGCTGCTAATATGCAGCAATCAGAATTTCTTAGAGAGGGAACAGTGCTGCATCCCCTTCCCTCCTGCTCATCCCCTGCTTGTTTAATGAAAATCAGAGACAGCCATTAAAGAGCTGCTTAGCATTTCAATACATTTAATATCCTCACAGATAAGGCAACGATGGATATTACCAAAAGGCCTTTCCTAAACTCTCTCCTTCTGCAGCCCATACCCCTGACTTGTGTTTGACTCAATTCCCATTCCAAGCCATCTCCTTCAATGAGGAAAAATTATGAGAAGATGATTTTTTTTTTTAATAGAAGGGATATTAATATACAGTATTTCTGATAATGACAAGGAGGAAAGGCATCCCCAGCCTTGACCTGAATTAATCAGGTGCTGATTGCTCCCAGAGTTGTACCTCACCCTGAGGAGGCTAAGTGTTAATAAAAGGAACCTGGCAGTCCCCTGGGGTCAGGGTGAAGGTGACATCACCCTCTGCCTGGCCCTGCTGAGATGCCACTGGAGATGCTTGCCTGTGGCATCACATTGAGGGTGGCATCACCACCATGTCCCTCATGTGATGGGGACACTGGTGAGCCCTGGGAACAAGGCACCAGCCCAGCTGCTTCTCAGGACTGACACCTTCCTGAAAAAGAGGCCAAACCTCCTCATATCTCAGCACTTCTCGTCCTGGGAAAGGGATGTCATAGAATCATAGAATCCTAGAATGGGCTGGGTTGGAAGGGAGCTCAGAGATCATCAAGTCCAACCCTTGCTCCACTCCCCCCGTGGTTCCCAGCCCATGGCACTCAGTGCCACATCCAGGCTCTTTGGAAATCTCTCCAGACACAGAGAATCCACTACTTCCCTGGGCAGCCCATTCCAATGCCTGATCACCCTCTCCAGAAAGAAATTCTTTCTCATCTCCAACCTAAACCTCCCCTGGCACAACTTGAGACCCTGCCCTCTTGTCTTGCTGAGAGTTGCCTGGGAAAAGAGCCCAACCCCCCCCCTGGCTCCAACCTCCTTTCAGGGAGTTGCAGAGAGTGATGAGGTCTCCCCTGAGCCTCCTCTTCTCCAGCCTCAACACCCCCAGCTCCCTCAGCCTCTCCTCATAGGATCTGTGTTTAAGTCCCTTCACCAGCCTGGTTGCCTCCTTTGGACCTGCTCCAGCACCTCAATCTCCTTCCTAAACTGAGGGGCAAGATGATGGACATGACATGTCCTGCATGTGTCCTGGGACACATGTCCTGCAGGGGAAGATTGATGATGATGATGATGATGATGATGATGATGATGATGGCTTTGCAGGGCTCTGGGAGACGCTGATTCCAGCACCATGGCTCTGCGCTGAGCATCTCTGGTCTGCTGGGGACACAACCCAGGGTGGCTCCAGTGCCATTCCCTTGATGTCCCTGCCTGCACCACCCACCCCTGGCCCTGCCAGTGCTGGGGGAGAGCAGCAGCCCCTGGATGTGTCCTTCCTGACCCCGGGACATGTGCTGCAGCCTGAGCTGCCCTCCCTGCTCCTTCAGACCCAGCTGAGCTCTTGTGATGGACACTCCCTGGGTGCAGAGCTGGGTGACAAGGACAGCAGACACTCAGGACCAGGAGGCTGTGGGCTCCCTGGTGAACACAGCATCACCTGGGCCATGCTAAAAAGGGGGGAGTATGGCCAGGCTTGGCTCCTCTCCTTCACAGATCCTCCATGACTGAGCCATGCTTCCCTCTCTCCCAAACCATCTGTAAATATTGTCCAAAACCCCCTGGCACCCAGGTGTGGGACCACATCTGAGGAACCTGGAGATGGCAGGAGGCTCCCCATGGAGTGGAGGCAGCGAGGGGCAGGAGGGGGTGAGCAGGAGGCTGAGGAGGGAGGTGGGTGGGGAGCAGTGGATCTGCTGGGATCCCCTCCATGTGTCTGGCTCCTCAGGTGTCCTGTGGGTGAGCCCATGCGTGCACCCACCATGGCATGCAGGAAGCCCAGCACACCCCACCCACTGTCCCCAAAGCTCAGGGTGTGTCTGAGAGGCCTCTTGCTTCCTGGGAAGGGTTTGGGATGTGCTCTTCTGGAGTCACTGTGTACCAAGCTGCTTTGCACCTTTTTCACAGTGCCCAACAACCTCAGCTTCCCCAGGATCCTGGGTGGTGGCAAATCCAAAGCCTGGGGAGGAGGTACAACATCTGCTAAGCCTGGGCACCTCTGCAAACCTGCAGCACCCATATTCCTGGGACACAGGGGGCTGGAACCTGTGTAGGTGCCTGGGTGATGCTGAGGGTCCCCAGGGTGAACCTCCCCTGGCACTGGGAATGGGAATCCCAGAGCTGCTTCCCCAGAGGTTCATTCCCAGTGTGGAGGTGTCCCTGTGGAATGCCTGGCCCTGCTTGGTGACAAAGAGAGGAGGGATCCAGCTCTGCCCTTTCAGCACAAGGAGGTTGCTGGGTTGGAGAAGAACTGGGGGAAAAATCAGCAACCACCAGCACTGCTCTGGGGCTTCCTGGTGGCTTGGTGCTCATCAGGGAACCATCAGCCCTTACTCCTTTGCTCCAAGGCTGATTCCAGAACCCCTGCTCAGCCTTTTCCTGCTGCCTTGGGAGCTTCTGGAATGCTCCCCAGACACAGCTCTCCCTGCCTGAGCCACTCTGCCAGCCTGACCCATGATGCTGCTGACAGAATGGACCTTCCCAGCACCATCTCCAGTCTGCCATCCTCCCATAAAGGCAGAGAAAAAACCCTGGAGGGACCTGGAGCCCTGGGCCATTCCCAGGCCCTGATGCTGAGCAGTGCAGCTGTGTCCCTGCAGGATCAATCCTCATTTGCTCCAAAGTGGGACAGGCAGGGAGCTCCTCTTGTCCCAGCATGGAGGAAGCTGCTGGCAGTACCAGGGGGGGTCTCAGCACTGGGTCCAACACCGCCAGGGAGCACAATAGGACCCAGGATGGTGGTGTCAGCCCCCCCTGAGCACACTGAGCAAGGGGATAGGAGATGCCTCTCCTCCTCACGTGCCTTTTCTGGGAGAGAGTGGCCCAGGGCAGGGCAGGGTGACAGCTACACATTGGTGCCCTGGCCATAAATGCAGGAAGGACTGAAACCCCCCCCCTGCCCATGGCACAGGTGGTGAGGGTGGGGAGGTCCTTGTGATGGCTCAGTGCTGAGATGGAGGAGCAGCCCTGGCTGCCACAGGGCTCTGGTGACAGTCACTGAGTGTCCAGTGCTGAGCAGGGTCTTCAGCAGGGTCTTCACTTGGCAACTTTGATGGCTCCAAGTGAGAGGGAGGCAGAGGTGGTGAGGAGGTGAAAGTGTCAGGGGAGCAAAGCCCCCCCTGAGCTGCTGCCATTTCCCTGGGCATCACCTCTGCCCTCCCCTTGCACCTCCAAGTTTGGGCATTTCTGCTCCTTGCTCCTGATGCTTGTTGGGAAGCAGAGGAGCAGCAATGGAGGAATAAACCCTGGAGCTGCTGCCATTTGGTTCATCCAACCTGCTGCACCTGGATGTGCTAACAACCTGAGATACCATCAACTCCAACACCTGCTGGTGGCATTTCTCCCGTCTTTATGGGAAAATCCAGGGCAAAACAGTGGTGGGAGTTGGTGACAGGATCAGGAAGGCCCCAGTGATGTGTGTGCCACATCACAAGAGGCCATTTCCAAGAGGCCACTGTGGGACTGTGCAGAGTGTGATATCTGGAATATCCTCAGAACCTCTGTGGGGAGGGTGCTGGCTGCTCCCCAGTGTCCCCTTGCCCAGTGCTTGGCCTTGCCCACCCTGGGACCTCCTTCCAAGATTTTCTTGGGATCGGGATGTTTGTTGGGAGACCTGGCCAGGGTGTCCCCAGCTCCTGCTGCCCCAGCTCAAGGCTGAGTGGAATCTGTCCATTCCAGGATGGTGATTTGTGAGGAGCCCCAAAAGGGGAGGAAAAAGGAGGAGGGAGGGGATGGCAGACCCCAGCCCAGAGACACGAGGGGAGCAGGGGGACATCTGCCAGGGGGATCATGGGGACAACGCTGTCTCCTTCACTCCTGGCCCCGACCAAGCATGGATCTCCCAGCAGCCACAGCTTGGGCTGGAAGTTTGGCTCCGGCAGGAGCTGGGGGAGAGCAGCCAAGAGGGATGGGGAGCGTGAGAAGTGGCAGGGGCAAGGGAGGGAGGGATGGGAGGAAGGAAAGAGGGAGGGAAGGGGGGGGTTCCCGGGGGGAGCAGGAGCCCGGTGTCCGGCTGGAGGGGCTGGGGGACAGTCTGTGCGTGTGTTGTGGGAAGGGGGGCTCTCTGCAGAGCCCACCCAGCCCATTGGCTTGTGAGCAGTGACAGGCAGGCTGCTCCCTCCCTGCCCAGCCGCTGCCGCTCCGGCTCCCGGCAATGTGCGCAAAGTGCCCGTGCAGGAGGTGCCGGGAGCCGGGGCTGCCGCTGCTGCCGCCTCGCTGAGCTGCTGGGACAACCCTGGTGGCCCTGTCCCACAGCTGGTGGCCTCCCTTGGACCATGGCATGGTCACAGGGGGATCTGACATCCTCCCTCTCCATCGTCATCGCCTTGGCTGCCTGCCTCTCGGCCACCACCAGCGAAGGTAGGAACCGGGGTGGCCCTGGAGAGCCTGGAGGGGGGACCCGGGGGATGTGGCTGCGGCTCCTGGGATGTGGCCACCCGATCCTCCTGGCTCTGTTTGGCTTGGCTTCTCCCTGCTCCCCGGGGGAGTGCGGCTCCTGCTTCCTGCCTGCCTGACTTTCCCGATCCTGGAGCTTTGGCACAGGAGGATAAACTTCAGAGCTGGGCAGGAGGGTTGGAGCCCAGCAGCCCAGTGCTCCCAGTTCTGCCCAGCCCGCCCTGCCCGGGCTCTGCTGCTGGCGGCGGGGGTGGCTGCAGAGGGGACAGGGACATCCCAGCGGGGGCCATGCTGGCTGCCGTGGGCTGTGACAGCGCTCGGGTGGGTGTGGGATGTGTGATGAGGACAGGGGGAGCTGGAAGGACACTCAGGGGGAAAACTTGTCACGAGGGAAAGGGCTGGAAACTTGGGAAGAGGGAAGCAGGGATGCAGCCAGGGGCTCTCTCGGGATATTTGGGTGTCAGGCCTGCTCCCTCCACCCAACCTCTGTGTCCTGCTGCTAGCTGTGCCCATCCCCAGCCCTGCTCAGCACTGCAGCCCTGCCCTGGCATCTCAGGCCCCTTGGTCCTGCTGCCAGCCCCTACCCGCTCACCAGCCCCCTGCCACTTCCCGGCTCTGTTGAGCTTCACCACCCAGAGATTCCCCCATTCCCACTCCTAACCGTGTCCTTTGCACCCTCAGCACCACCAGCAGCCTTCCTCCTTTCCTTCCTGCCTTCCTTCCTCCTTTCTGCTCTGCCTGAGAGCCATGCCCAGCACAGCTCAGCCCTGCTGCCCATGTCCCTGCCCGATGGTGGCAGTGGGATCCCCCTTCCTCCTGCCCCTGCATCCCTGACACCCCCCGGGCCATGGGCTGGTACCAGGATGCCTCCAGCATCTTGCATCCCCCCCACTGGGCCAGATCCTTGCCCATATTGTCATCTCCAAACACCCACCTCCACCTCCCCTCCCATCCTTCCTCACCCCTACCACCCATCCCCAGCTCTTTGCTGGCCCAGGCCCCTCTTTGCTGCTGGCTGGCTGCTTCCTGGCACTTTCCCCACTTTCAGGGGGGTGCCTGGGGGTCTCACTGCTGAGGATGGGTGGCTGTGAAGGGGCAGATTGAGCCCCCAGAATCCCAGCACCTCCAGATCTGGGCTCTGCCATGCAGGATGCTGCTCATGCTGTGAATCCCAGCAGCCCAGCCCCAGATAATCCTGGATGATTATCCAGGTGAGCCTGGGGCCTCTTTGCTTTCCATGGAAGAGGAGGTCACTGGCGTGGGTTTTGTGGCATCTGGATGGACAGCCAGGCCCTGGGTTGTTGTCTGCCTGATCCTGGCTGGGAAAGACCTGGGTTTCCCACAAGATTTTCTGGAAAGGAAAGGAAAGGAAAGGAAAGGAAAGGAAAGGAAAGGAAAGGAAAGGAAAGGAAAGGAAAGGAAAGGAAAGGAAAGGAAAGGTCATCTCAGTATCACCCTTAGCCAGGGGAATGCTTGTGGCTGGGCATGAGCTGGGGTGTGGGGGACACCAAGAGTTGTCCCCAAGATCTGTGTTAGAGCAGGCAGAAGATGCATCAGGACACAGTCTGAGCCCCTGCAGGGAGCTGCTGGTGCTCTGGCCCCCACCCTCAGGTCTCCTCCTGCTTTGTGGGTACCAGGAGGCTGCTCCAAGGTGGCACAGGGCAGCTCAGAGCCACCAGGGATGTGATGGTGCCACCATCCCTGTCCCAGCGGCCGTGGTGACAGTCATGGTGCTCCTGGGCACAGGGATGAGCCCAGCAAGGTGGAGAGATGGTGTCAGCCCAGCCCTGTGTCCCCTCACTCTGGTTCTGTTGGACTGGGCCCCCTGGTCCTGCACGAGCTGAGGGTACAGGGGGCTGTCCCGATGCCTTGGGGATGTCACCTCCTGCCAGAGCCACCCTCCTGCCCCTCCGGCCAAGCTGACAGCAAACCCAGGGCTTGCTGAAGAGACAGGGGGTAGGAAATTACAGCCAAAATTCAGTATATTTCAGGCTGGTGTGGGCTGTGCTCTGCCTGAGCAGCTTGGGAGGTAATGGGTAGATAAAGACATGGATTAATATAAAAAAAATGGCTTCAGTCTGATTTTCCTTCCATTCCTAAAGCTCCCAGTGCATTCCTCTTTCCTGAAGGATTCGTTCCAAGAAGTTTTGAGCTTTTAAAATTATTATTATTATTATTATTATTATTATTCCCTTCAGTCTTGTATTCAGTGGGTGCCCTGGAAAAGGGAGGAAAAGGGAATGGCTGTGACAGGGGAAATCCTCGTGTTCCAGCGCGGCAGCCATTGCAAAATGCTCCAAAAGCCAAAACTCAGATTTTTTTTTATTTATTTTTTTTTCCCCCTAGATGGATGGAAATTTGCAGGATGTGAAAGATTTTCCTTGGGAACAGTGGGGGAAATTTTGTCTGAAATTGTTCACTCGCTTTAGAGCAAGGAGGAAGAGAAGTTATTTTCCAGTAACGTGAAGGTTGTGTGATAAGCTAAAAATCTTTTCACTATTACACACTTCACAGGTAAAAATATTAAAGGGGCTGTTTTACACCACACCATAAATTGCAGCCAGATGATAAAAAAAAAAGGAAATATCTTTGTTGGACTGGAAGGAAATCAGATCAGGAGAAATGCCCACGTTTGGGGCTTGGGTGTGGCGGTGACAGAATTTTTTCTTGCTGGCTCCCAGGTGATGCCTCCAGATCTCCCTCCATCCTTGAGCCTTTTTCCTCCTCACCACGGCCCCCGTGGGGCAGCAGGGATGGGGATCTGGGGCCATCTCCCTTGGTAGGAGCAAAGTGGGGAGGTGGAAATGCTCACCAGGATGCTCAGGTTTTCCCCGTGCCGTGGGGTCAGGGATGGAGGCGTTGGGTTCCTCCCTGGGATGTGGGAGAGCAAGAGGGTCCTTGGAAAAAAACCCAGCGTGGCTGAAACGGGGGCCAGAGGAAGGGTTTGTGGCCGTCTCCCCTTCTGATCGCTCTGTTGTAATCTCATTAATTGCCCCTCTGCTCAAAGAAAAAAAAAAAAATAGGGAAAAACTCTGCCTATTCCAGGGGACTTTTCCCCCCTTTTCTGCAGCGATTTCGGCTCTGGGGGCTGCAGAGGAAGCAAAGCTCTGAAAGGGAGAGGAAATCTCTTTTTCAGTTGTCAAAAATGCTCCGAGGTTTGCTGTGTGTCTCTGTAAGAATAGGAAATGAGATTTAGGGACGAGGATTTTTGGGTTTTGATGGTGGCAGGCTGGAAAAGCATCAGTTTGGAACAAGGAGGTGATGGGATGGAGAAGCATCGGTTTGGAACAAGGGTTTGATTTGGGCTGTGTTTGCAAAAAAGAAAAATAAATAAAAATTAGTTTTCAGGCATGTCATTTTTTTTGATTGCTCCCAAAATGCTGATATAAAACAAATAGTTGCATGGTTTTAAGTAGGCTCATGGGGATATGGTTTTAGTCTCATCTTCCTTTCCGTCCTTCTTCTATTAACGGCTTATAAAACTTCTGGAAAATCAAACCCCCAAATTTGCAGGAAAATAGCACAATGGCACATAAAGCACCTTCTCTGTGAGCTTGGTTTCATTCTCCTTGAATTCCTCTGTCCTGGAATCATGAGGGGTTTATTTACCCTGAAAAGAAACTGGCACCCATTTTGGTAGCGGGGGAAATGGATCCGCGGAATCCAGATTGAAGCACAACTGAAAATTCCATTAATTGCTGCCAGGATAAAGGAATTGATTTTATTTTATTTATTTTATTTTTCAGTTGTGGAAAATGATTTCTCCAAAAGAAATTTATAAACAAACCAAAACAAAGCAATGAGCTCTGGCCTCAGAAGATGCTGAGCCCGGGAGGGAGGGAGGGAGATGCCTCGTCCTGCGCATCCTGCCGGATCGGGACACGGGTCCCAGCAGGAAGGACTCCATGGAATTCTGGGCTCATCCAGGCATCCTGAAACCTCTGCTCTTTGTTTCCTTCAGGTCCAGTGTTTTGTAGGTCCCTGGCAGCCTTTGGTGCTGCCTTTATCTCCAAGGGAAAATCCATTTGGCTGGTAACTCTCTTCAGTTCGCGGCAGTTCATTCTCTGAAGCCCCGAGTGTTTGCACGACCAACACTCAAAATTAGTTCTCTGTCACAGAGAAACTCTTAACCCCTTCTGCCCTGGTAGTTAGAAAGAGAGTAGTGGGATCATGCAGTCATATTAACTTCAAAAAGAAACAAAAATATCTCCCCCTTGTCCTGGGATGTGCGGGACTTGAGGTCGTGAATAACCACGGAAAGGCTGTGGAGCTTTATGGATCAGCTCCAGCCACCCCAATAAAGTCAAACGAATGATGTTTGGCACAGGGATTTGTCCAGAAAGGTTCCAATATTTATCTGGAGACATCGGTAAAGTCAAACCCATCCCTGCCTTTAATAATTTGTTCCAGCAGCTCAACAGCCTCAGCCTTGAAAAAAATTCTCCCCTTCTTTTCCTTAACACAAATTCTCTTGGCTTCTCCTTCCAGCCCTTTGTTCTTGGTAGGATTTTCCTGCTGGGTGACAAAGCCCATATTTTCCTCCTCTGATGTGTGCTGAGTCTTACCCTGTGCCTCACACTGCTCCTGGGCACGACCAGGTCAGGCTCTGCACCTTCCCTCCTCTCTTTTATTTTTTTTTCCCCTGGTATCGTGACTGTTCCTGTGGCACCTTCTCCTCCACCTCCAGTTTCTCATATTTAAAATGATTTAACCATATCCCTGAGGGGCACCAGCCCAGGCTGAAGCTGGAGAGAACAGCTTCATCCCAGGGCATGCAGAAATCCATCCATTGCATTAAATATTTTTTTTTTTTTTTTGTCTTAGGAAATTCTCCCGTATGGTTTTTAAGGACTCTGATGATATTTCCTTACCCGTGGCAGAAGATATTCAGCCTGTCCCCTCAAACATTTTTAGTACTGGTATTTTTGCCTGTGAAAATGTTCTGGTTTAGAAAGCTATTTTTAAGAGAGCAATTAGCTTTAAGGGAAAAAAAAAAAAAAAAAAAAAAAAAAACTTGCTTTAAAAATGGTGCTGGGGTTCGAATGGCTCAGCATGGTTTAGGGTGGCCAACGGGTGTCAGAGCAAAAGGTGTCCTCAAAGAAATAAAGCAAAAAGCACCCAACAGCCCAAAAAACTGCCATCCAAAGCAATCCAGATAAGTGGGCACATGTGCAAAAATCCCCATTTCCCCAGTGAAACCTCCAGAGAGAAGAAAAATCAGATTTTTGTCAGGTCTGGGGTGCAGGAATCAGGGGGTGTCTGGCTGGGGTCCTGGCAAAGGACTCAGGAGCAGTGCTCAGGAGTGGGGTCTTGGGCCATCTGCATTGTTCTGGGTGGCATGGGAAGCAGGAACAATAGCAGAGAGCTCCAATTTTGGGTAAAAGATCTGTAAAATCCCAGATGGGCAGGAGATAAGGAGCAGGCACCCAGCGTATGGGTTCGGGGTGGAAGAGCAGAGATGCTCTGGGTTAAGGATACAGGATGGTGTGAGGGGCTTGCCCAACTTTGACTCCTAAAACTGCAGAAACCTCAAGTGGCTAAAGGAGAAATGTGTTTAAATGTGTTTGTTTCTATCTTGCTGTGCCAAAAAGAACTAAGAGAAGAGAAGAGGGAGTCAGGGCTGGTGTGAGGACATCAGCACAAACTCCTCTGGAGAGGATTCCCATCTCCCAGGGTCTGTGCCATGCAGGTTTTGTTTAGCACAAGCAAGAAATGTTGTATTTTATATTAGAAAACTCTCCTGTATCATTTTTAAAGCCAGGAATAATAGCAGGGAGTTCCAGTTTTGGGTAAAAAATCTGCAAAATCCCAGAAGGGCAGAAGATAAGGAGCAGGCACCCAGTGTATGGGCTTGGGGTGGGAGATGCTCTGGGTTAAGGATCCAGGATGGTGTGAGGGGCTTGCCCAGCTTTGGCTCCTAAAACTGCAGCAGAAGTCAGAAAGCTCAAGTGGCTAAAGGAGAAATGTGTTTGTTTCTATCTTGCTGTGCCAAAAAAACCTAAGAAAAGAGAAGAGGGAGTCAGGACTGGTGTGAGGACATCAGCACAAACTCCTCTGGAGAGGATTCTCATCTCCTAGGGTCTGTGCCATGCAGGTTTTGTTCAGCACAAGCAAGAAATGTTGTATTTTATGTTAGAAAACTCCTGTATCCTTTTTAAAGCCCATCACAATCTTATGTCACTGATGGTGTCAGACACACACTCTGTCCCTGAGCCTTGGACAGCAGCTTGGTGGCAGGTGGGAGGCTCCTGATTTAGGTTCAGGTCTTGTTATCCCTGCTTGGAGCCTCTGGATTTGGGGACACTGCTCAGGCACACCAAACACTGTCCTGCAGTGGCATTTAGGCTGAATGGCTCAGCTCTGCCAGGGCTTTATGCCAAGGGGGGGCTGTGCAAGGCTCCTCTCTGCTGATGGATGGCTCTGTGTCATCTTGCCATTCCCTAGGCTGGGGACATCCTTATGGAGAGACTCCCAGATGCCCAAATCCAGACCCAATCCCCAATCCCCCTTCTCTGGAGCTCCCCAATGTCCCCTCTCCCAGCCTCACTGCTCCTTCCTCTGCTCACATCAGGTGTTTCCATGGAATTTCTTCCCTCCCTGACCTTTCTCACCCACCCCCATCCCCAGAGCCTTCCCATCTCCTTCCTCTGCCTTCTGCCCTGAATTACAACCAGCCTGCCTGCCCCTGGAGCCCCAAACCAGCTCCTTTCCCACTGGCACCAGCTCCTGGATCACTGGATCAGAGATGTAGAAGCAGGAGCTCAGCCTGGGGTCCTGCCCATCACTGCCACAACCCATAAACATTTCCAGCCATTTATTTGGGTCCAGCTGCCCCTGCCTTGCACTAAAACCTGAGTATTTTGGGTTCTGAGTTACACACTGGCACTGTCCCCCTGCTAATGCTTTCATTTGGGTCACCTGAATCACTGTCACCTAGTTGTCCTGGATGTCCCCCCTGCACAGAAGTGTCAGGACACCCAACCAGGAGCATTTTACACCTCTATTCTCTCACCCACCTCTATTTTCTTCTTTCTGTTTCAGTCAGGGAGCATTTTGTGGCTTTTTTGCTTTTGATGCAGTTTTTTTTTTCCTAGTGAAAAATTTATTTTTTTTTTCCTGGTGGAAAAAATAACCCAGTGCCCTGGGTTTGTCACCCCTAATTTCCAGGGTTTTAGCCTCAGAAAGAAACTTTATTCAAGGGGTTTTTTTGTTTTGTTTCATTCCTAACACTGTTTCACAACACCTCAGTCCCACCACGGGTTGTGCTTTTGTGCTGCACTTTATCTTCTGTGATATCATGCAGGCTCTGGAAGGATCAGGTTGATAATTTTATTTTAAAAACCTGAAGTGCAGCTTTTTGTTAGCACTGATTGAACAAACAAGCTTTCTTCCAGCTTCAAAGGATCTCCTGCTCCTGGAATGCTGGAAAGGGTTGACCCTCTGGGCAGTCCTTACAGGCATCATCACTCCTGCTGCATTACAAAACGATAGAAAATTAAATACAGAAAGTTCACAGCAACAATCTGGACGTCTGAGAAGAAATCCTGAAATGGGAATTAGGGCACAGCCCAAAAGCAACACTGCCTTTTCACTGTAATTGTTCTTTTTTTATTTTTTTTTTTTTTAATTTTATTTTTTCCTTCCCAGCTTGAGTCTGGTTAGGTGGAAACCCCACTTTCCTGTCGGGTTTGATGACATCTACTCAAAATCATAGAATCATCATAGAATCATAGAATCCTTGGGGTTGGAAGGGACCTCGAAAGATCATCTAGTCCAACCCCCCCTGCCAGAGCAGGGCCACCTAGAGCACTTCGCATAGGAACGTGTCCAGGTGGGTTTTGAATGTCTCCAGTGAAGGAGACTCCACGACCCCCCTGGGCAGCCTGTTCCAGGGCTCTGTCACCCTTACAGGAAAAAAATGTTTCCGGATATTCAACTTGAACCTCCTGTGCTCCAATTTACACCCATTACCCCTTGTCCTATCACTGGTCACCACTGAGAAGAGCCTAACTCCATCTCCCTGACACTCACCCCTTACATATTTGAACACATTGATGAGGTCACCCCTCAGTCTCCTTTTCTCCAAACTAAAGAGCCCCAGCTCCCTCAGCCTTTCCTCATAAGGGAGATGTTCCACTCCCTTCATCATCTTAGTAGCTCTGCGCTGGACTCTTTCAAGCACTTCCCTGTCCTTCTTGAACTGAGGGGCCCAGAACTGGACACAATACTCCAGGTGCGGCCTCACCAATGCAGAATAGAGGGGGAGGAGAACCTCTCTTGACCTACTAACCACCCCCTTTCTAATGCACCCCAGGATGCCATTGGCCTTCTTGGCCACAAGGGCACATTGCTGGCTCGTGGTCATCCTCTTGTCTACCAGGACCCCCAGGTCTCTTTCACCTACACTGCTCTCCAGCAGGTCACCCCCAACCTATACTGGGACATCTTGTTGTTCTTCCCCAAATGCAAAACTCTACACTTCCCCTTGTTGAATTTCATCATGTTTCTCCCTGCCCAACTCTCCAGCCTGTCTAAGTCTCTCTGAATGGCAGCACAGCCTTCTGGTGTGTCAGCCACTCCTCCCAGCTTAGTGTCATCAGCAAACTTGCTGAGGGTACATTCTATACCCTCATCCAAGTCGTTGATGAAGATATTGAACAACACCGGTCCCAGCACCGACCCCTGAGGGACTCCACTAGTCAATATTTCCCTAAATACTTCCCTAAATTTCCTCTCTGGGCAGTAGAAGCCAGAGGAGCTGATGCCAGCACCATCCTTACTGTGTCCTTCCCACACCCAAGCTCAGGGACCAGCCCTGGGTCCATGGGACACATCCTTTGCCCATGGCTCTCCCTTGGGAAAAGAGGCTTTTCCACTATCCCTTCAATGGGTTGCTTTGCCTGGGGTCCAATAAATGGCTTTTTCTTTCTTAAATAATAAATACTGGTCTGGGGAAGGGGAAGCTGTATGGGAAGCATCCCTCTCTGTCCCCTCACAATGCTTCCAGCCCAGCAGGACACAGCTTGGCAGCCCAAATTAAAAAGGGGATGGATTCAGCACACCAGTGGGGCACAACCAGGTGAATCACCCTGATCCAACCCACCAGGACACAGCTTGGCATCCCAAATTAAAAAGGGGATGGATTCAGCAGGGCACAAACAGGTGAATCACCCAGATCCCACCTGCCCTCTGCAAGATCCTGCCTGGGCTTCCTGGTAATGAGTGGCCCTGCTCTTGTTCCCCTCCTTTCCTGGAGTTTTTCCCTGCTTTGCATCCCAAATTAAAAAGGAGATGGATTCAGCAGACCACAAACAGGTGAGTCACCCTGATCCCACCTTCCTTATGCCTGGGCTTCCTGGTAATGAGTGGCCCTGCTCTTGTTCCTCTCCTTTCCTGGAGTTTTTCCCTGTCCCTTTCCCATACCAGACTTTCTCTTCCTGCTGCAGTAACCATCCCAGTGCTGCTTGCCCATTGCAGGGATCTGTGAGGTGGGGCTGGGGTGAGGATAGGGTGGGGACAGGGTGGGGATGGGATGGGGATAGGGTGGGGATAGGGTGGGGATGGGGTGAGGATAGGGTGGGGATGGGGTGAGGATAGGGTGGGGACAGGGTGGGGATGGGGTTGGGATAGGGTGGGGATGGGGTACGGGTGGGGATAGGGTGAGGATAGGTTGGGGATGGGGTGGGAATGGGGTGGGGATGGAGTGGGGATGGGGTGGGGATAGGGTGGGAATAAGGTGGAGATAGGGTGGGGATGGGGTAGGGATGGGGTAGGGATGGAGTGGGGATGGGGTAGGGATGCAGTGGGGATGGGGTAGGGATGCAGTGGGGATGGGGTGGGCATGGGGTGGGGATGGGGTGTGCAGAGGTGTGAGGAGCAGCAGGGGCTGAACTCACCTGTGTCTGGGCAGGCAGGAGCTGATTAGAGTTTAATTATCCATGCAAAAGGCATCGTGGCATGGGGGGAGCCTTGCTGGGAATCCTGGGAGGCCTTTGAAGTTGGGATGGAGAGGAACTGAAGCCCAAGGGAACAGGGCTGCTCCCACTGACCCTTCCTCCTCACACCTGCACTACAAAGCCCCTGCCCAGGAGGGAGATGGGGGAGTAATTAGAGTGAGGCCAGCAGTGGGTTAACAATTAGCAAAGTTGCTCAGAGCCCCCCACTGCTCTTCTAGAGGCTCAGGGCATCTCCAAGCTTCCCACCCCAAGGCTCATCCCATGCACCCTTGGATGGGCTGGGGGTGCAGCCCTGGCTCCTACGTTGTTCCTGAGCCCAGGATGCTTGGATGTGGGACAAGGAGGTGGCTACAGGTCTGTTTGTAGGGATGTAATGCATCCCATGCAGCAGCTGTGGCCATCAGGGAAGGGTTGGGAAGGGTTTCTGAGCACTCACTTTCCATAGATATATATATATGTGATATCTAGAGAGATAGAGGTATAGATATATAGATATACAGATAGATAGATATAGATAGAGAGATATAGGAACAGATAGATAGATACTTAGAGATATAGAGATAGAGATATAGAGATAGAGATAGAGATATAGAGATATAATACAGATATGGAGATAGAGATATAGAGATATTTAGATACATAGATATAGATATAGAGATATAGGAACAGATATATAGATAGTTAGAGATATAGAGATAGAGATATAATACAGATATAGAGATAGAGATAGATATTTAGATACATAGATATAGATATAGAGATATAGATACATATAGATAGAGATTTAGATATATAGATATAGCTACAGATATATAGATAGAGATAGAGATAGAGATAGAGATAGAGATAGAGATAGAGATACAGATAGAGATACAGATAGAGATACAGATAGAGTTAGAGATATAGAGATAAAGATATAATTTAGTTATATGGCAAGAGATATATGGACCCAGGCAAAAAGCCCATCCTCTGCCTGCTGCTCCCTGCCTGGCCTTCCTCACTCAACCCAAGCAGTGTTTAGGATTTGGTAGGTCTAGGTGCAGCTGTGGATCTAAAAATACAGATTTAGGTGTAAATTGCACACCTATATATGTGTTGTATCCACATACCCTCAGCTGGGCTTTGCCTCCTGCATAATTGTTTCCTGCAGTCAGTGCTTTTCACCCCAAAATCCGTGATGTAGTTTCATCCAGGTTCTGCCTGGTGGGAATCTCCCCCCTCCCCAAGCCCCCAGTTGGGGCTGGAGAAGTGACCTGCTTGCTCCTAGGTGCTTCCATTCGAATGGGCAATCCAGCTTGACAGCTTTGCCACCAGTGCAAAAAAATCTCCCTGGCAGCTCCTGGAGTTTTGGCTCAATACCCCGAGTCAAGGCCGAGGCAGAGAAAAGGGGGAACTAGAAAATGGTGCTCAGGAGAAGAAAATGGAGCTCGGAGTTTGAGCCTGATTGGTGCAGACAGTCCATAACATCAAACAGAATCGCCCAGCTGTAGGAGAGGGCTCCCAAACCAGCACATTTGCTGAGCTGAAAAGGGTCCTTTGTGGCAGCCTCACTTGTCCCCCAGCACTGAGGCTGAGCCCTTTGTGAGCATCATCCCCCAAAAGGAATGATGCTGCAGGAAGCAGGATGGGGACACTTGTTGCATGCCCTTGGTGGTGCTCCTTGGCCTTTCCCTGGGATGGAAAGCTGGGATTGGGAAGTATGGATGTCCCTGGATCTGTAAGGGATACATCTGGATGGATGCTGACAGCCCCAGATATGTGTGCTTGGGGTTTGGGAGATATGGAACTCTCTGTATCTGTTAGGGTGATGCTGGATGGGTGATCACAGCCCCAGACACGTGTGCTTGGGGTTTGGGAAGTATGGATGTCCCTGTATCTGTTAGGGTGCTGCTGGATGGATGTTCACAGCCCCAGACACATGTGCTTGGGGTCTGTGGAGTTTGAATCTCCCTGTATCTGTTAGGGTGCTGCTGGATGGGTGATCACAGCCCCAGACACGTGTGCTTGGGGTTTGGCAAGTATGGATGTCCCTGTATCTGTAAGGGAAACATCTGGATGGATGCTGGCAGCCCCAGAAACATGTGCTTGGGGTTTGGGAAGTATGGATCTCCCTGTTATGGTGCTGCTGGATGGATGCTGGCAGCCCCAGACATGTGTGCTTGGGGTTTGGGAGGTATGGATGTCCCTGTATCTGTAAGGGAAACATGTGGATGGATGCTGGCAGCCCCAGAATCATGTGCTTGGGGTTTGAGAAGTATGGATCTCCCTGTTATGGTGCTGCTGGATGGATGCTGGCAGCCCCAGACATGTGTGCTTGGGGTCTGTGGACTTTGGATCTCCCTGTATCTGTTAGGGTGCTGCTGGATGGATATTCACAGCTCCAAACATGTGTGCTTGGGGTTTGGGAAGTATGGATGTCCTTGTATCTGTAAGGGACACATCTGGATGGATGCTGGCAGCTCCAGACACGTGTGTTGCACAGGAGTGAACACAGGAGCACACAATTCTTTTCTGTTTGTGCAATGTCCACTGCAGTGGGTTTAACATGTAGGGCTCAGGGGCACTTGGCTGGAAAGCTTGCTGAGGAATAAAAGAAATAATTTGGCTTTCCTTCTGCCAAGAGCTAGGAGCAATCTACTCCCTCCCCGTGCTGCAGGGAGTGCCAGCTTGGGGGGTTATCTGAGCACCAAAGCATCCACAGGGAGACAGCTCCTTCACCTCCCTGGGCTGTGGGACATCCCTGAGTGGGATGGGGTGGCTCCAGGTCCCACATCCCCCTGTGCAGACAAGCCTGGGGATGTCCCACCATACCTGCTGAAAGGTGTGATGCTCCAGCAGGAGCTCCTTGTGCTGCCTGCCCAGCAGGCACCTTAAACCACTGAGCATCCCAGCGTGGGAAAGAGGATGCAGGGACCCCAGGGGGGCTGCAAAGGGGCTCCCCTCCAGGCAGCCTGGCTCCTGAGGGTCACTGGGATTGTGATCCCTCGTGGTGAGCAGGGAAAGTCCCCAGCCCGGGCTCCTACTGGGCGAATTACCCAGGGAAAATAGGCAGAAAATCTTCAGATTAACAATAACAAATAAAACTGGATTGGAGATCTCGGGGGTCATTATGCTGTGCTGAGGGCAAGGGGGGAGAACTCTGCTGGAGAGTGGGGAGTGGAGGGGCTCAGGCTGCTGTTGGGCCAATGGAGTCACACAAGAAAGCCTGGAAATTCTTTCAAATTGTCCTGCTAACATTAATAAATGCCTCAGAAGCTCCTAATCTGCTCTGGCAGGAGCATGACGTCTGGGCATTTCACAGCCAGCTCACGTCTCAGCTTCTCCCCCCCATCCCCATCCCCACCTCCTTCCCTGCCTGGTAATGTTAAATCCAAGTGGCACCCATTCCTCCAGCTGCTGGCACCAGCACCGTGCTGAACCCAGCTTAGACAGGGGCTGGAGCTGCTGTTGTGACATCCCTGTCCCAAACACAACATGCACCCAGACCCCCACTCCTGCAGAACCCAGCATAGCCCCAGGCAGTGCTGGGGATGCTGCAGTGTTTGCCTCCAGGTCCAGATCCCCTCCTCCTGGTGTTGGGGGGACGTGGGGCTCACAGGCAGAAGGTGACACTCCAGGTGCTCACCCTGTGCAGGCTGTGTCCCCCCCTGTCCCCTCCTGCTGCTGGCACTGCACACACTGAACATTGAACAAGGAGCTGGAACAAGTTTTGCCAGCCCAGTTTCACATCCTCCTGCCTGATGGTTCCCTCTGAGAAAATCCTTCCCTGGCTGTGCAGGGAGGGCTGTGCTGGTGCCACTGCAGGAGCAGGGGCTGCAGAGACAGAGGTGGGGACAGCCCCTGGCAAGAGATGTGCCACAACCCCTCCTCCATCAGCCATGGAAGTGTCACTGCCAGTTCCCCATCCCCAACTCACTGCTGGGCAGGAGGGCACCAAGGGGATGGGGAGCAGAGCTTCCTGCAAGCTGTGCAAGGAGGGAATCCTGCAGGGCTCAGTTCTGGGCTCCTCGGGAGCAGAAGGAGATTTAGGGGATGGAGAGTGTGCAGAGAAGGGAATGGAGCTGGGGAAGGGTCTGGAGAGCATGGAGAGGGGTCTGGAAAGCAAAGAGAAGGGTCTGGAGAATGTGGAGAAGGTTTGGAGAGGAAGGAGGAGGATCTTGAGAATATGGAGAAGGTCTGGAGAAGTTGTGAGGAGCATCTGAGGGCCCTGTGGGTGTTGATCCTGGAGCAGAGGAGGCTGAGGGGAGACCTTGTGGCTCTCTGCAACCCCCTGAGAGGAGGTTGGAGCCAGGGGGGGTCGGGCTCTGCTCCCAAGGAACAAGGGATGGGACAAGAGGAACTTTTGGCACAACTCAAGTTGTGCCAGGGGAGGTTTAGGTTGGAGCTGGGGAAGAATTTCTCCCTGGAAAGGGTTGTCAGGGCCTGGCCCAGGCTGCCCAGGGCAGGGCTGGAGTCCCCATCATCCCTGGAGGGGTTTCAGAGCCCCAGAGATGTGGGGATGAGGGACATGGGGTGGGGGTGGCCTGGGCAGTGCTGGGTTACTGGTTGGACTGGGTGACCTTAAAGCTGTTTTGGAACCAGAATGATTTTATGATTCAAACACACCCTCACCCCCCACCCAGCCCCCCAAGGAAGCTGCTCCCCTCTCCTGGCAGATCCTGGCAGGTTTGCCCACATCTCCTCATTAAGCTGGGCTCCCAGTGGTGGCAGAGCTTTTGAACAGTTGCCTTTGATGGTTCCTCCTGCAGCCCATCACCCAGAGTCTGGGCTCTCCTTGGGGGCGTGGGGGGTTAGGCAGGACCTTGGGGGGTGACTTTGTGCCATTGTCAGGCTCTGTGGTGTTATTACAGTGGCTCTGGGGGTGCAGACTTCAAACCTGTGATGCTGGGAGAGATGGGAGCCTAAAGGGCTTCTCTGGAGGAGAAGTGGCCAAGCAAGGAAAGATGTGACATCTCTAGTGCCATCACTGGTAGCCCAACATGGTTGGATTTGTTTCCCCAGATTCCCCCTGCTTTGCATCTCCTTTAACCTGCTCTGGGACAAATTGCCCCCAGTCCCAGGGTAAGACTCCCCCCTACATGAGCTCTACCCCAGACCACGAGCTCTGGGGACAATCAAGTGAGTTGGGGGTGAAAAGGGTTCCTTTATGGTGTCTTGGTTCTTTGTCCCTCAGGGATAGGGACAAAGCTTTCTAATGCAGCATTTTTCTCCTCTGTTTTGCAGTGAACTTGCTGGACACGTCAACAATCCCAGGGGATTGGGGCTGGATGACTTATCCCCCCCATGGGGTAAGTATGGAGCAAGCTGTGGGCACATGGCAGACCCCAATGGGATGGGCTGGATGGACATCCCAGTCCCAGCCTGGTGCCTGGGTCAGTGCAGATGGGGCAAGGAGACCACAGCTGCTGGGAAAATGCCAGCCTGGAAGCCTGCAAGTGGAACTGCAAACCCATTTTAACCTTCCATGTCCCCTGGGGGGTTGTCACCAGGTCCTAAGCTTTGGGGGAAACCAAGAGCTGGGTCATCTTGTGTGCACTCACCCTGAGAAGCATCTTATAGAATCCTAGAGTGGGCTGGGTTGGAAGGGAGCTCAGAGCTCATCAAGTCCAACCCTTGCTCCACTCCCCCCGTGGTTCCCAGCCCATGGCACTCAGTGCCACATCCAGGCTCTTTGGAAATCTCTCCAGACACGGAGAATCCACTACTTCCCTGGGCAGCCCATTCCAATGCCTGATCACCCTCTCCAGAAAGAAATTCTTTCTCATCTCCAACCTAAACCTCCCCTGGCACAACTTGAGACCCTGCCCTCTTGTCTTGCTGAGAGTTGCCTGGGAAAAGAGCCCAACCCCCCCCTGGCTCCAACCTCCTTTCAGGGAGTTGCAGAGAGTGATGAGGTCTCCCCTGAGCCTCCTCTTCTCCAGCCTCAACACCCCCAGCTCCCTCAGCCCTTCCTCACAGCAATTCTGCTGGATCCCTTCACAGCCTCCTTGCTCTTCTCTGGACCTGCTCCAGCACCTCAAGCTCCTTCCTGAGGGGCTGAGGGGCCCAGAACTGGACACAGGACTCAAGCTGTGGCCTCCCCAGAGCTGAGCACAGGGGCAGAATCCCTTCCCTGGACCTGCTGGCCACGCTCTTCCTGAGCCAGCCCAGGATGCCATTGGCCTTCTTGGCCACCTGGGCACACTGCTGGCTCATGGTCACCTTCCTGGCAATCCAGACTCCCAGCTCCCTTTCTCCAACCACTCCCTGCCCAGCCTGGAGCTCCCCATGGGGTTGTTGTGGCCAAAGTACAGGACCCGGCACTTGGAATGTTGAACCTCATCCCCTTGGGATCATCCCAACTCTCCAGTCTCTCCAGGTCCCTCTGCAGAGCCCTCCTGCCTTCCAGCTGATCCACACTCCCCCCAGCTTGGTGTCATCTGTGAATTTGCTGATGATGGACTCAATCCCCTCATCTAAATCATCAATGAAGATATTGAACAGCACTGGGCCCAACACTGATCCCTGGGGGATCTTATTCCTTGTTGCAAGAGGAGCAGAGCCTGCAATGGGTTCTTACTGGGAATGGGGGTGTAGCCTGGCCAGGAGAGATGTCTGGATCCTTTCCCTGGGATTTTCATGTCCAGCTTTTCCTGCTGCAGCAGCTTGCTGGGAATTGTGGGTTTCAGGCAGCAGCAGTGACCTGGCTGGAGGGATTTTGCTCATTTAGTGAAGAGAAACAATCCCATAAATACACACTGGACCAACTGCAAGGCACAGTGGGGTTTGCTGCTTGTACAAAATGGGCAAAATTGGGGTGCCTACCTGGCTTTCCCTGCTGCGCCGATTTTCCATCTCCACTCTTTTTCATCCCCTCTCTGAATTAAATGCTCCTAATCTTTCCAATTCCACCTCCTACAGAAATCTACCCAGGCCCCTAATCATTTTCATTGATCTGTTGCTTGAGACTTTCAGTCCCTGCGCTGCTTGAGCAGGAGCCATCAGAACTGTGAATTAATAATAATCATAATAACAATGATCTGATTGATATCAGGCATTATCATGCATGTAAATACATTAAACCACTAACTCAGCCCTCATTTTAGCAGTTAGCTGTTGCAGTGATGCCAATCCTAGCAATGTAATAGCTGCAGAGGCACAAGGTCAGAGGGGACCTCATGTGATGTGATCTCCTGCATAAATCCAGCCCTTCAGACCTGTCACTTCACTCACATCTTAGAAAAGCCCAGCTTTTAGGGAAAAAAAACAACCCAAAAACATCCTTGACTACAAAATTGCCAGTGGTGGTAAATCCATCACTACTTGGGTTTGCCTGGCTTCAGTTCCCAGCCCCCATCCCCTCTTCTGGTCTTGTCTGGAGGAGGCCATGAGCTCTGGCTTGTCCTCCCTGTCCCCTCACCCTGCTGCTCCCAGCCCTGCTCCCAAATCCTGGAGTCCAGACTGTTCAGGGAATCAAGGATCAGAGGTTCCTCTGGAGTGGGTGCAAGGAATCATAGAATCATAGACTGGGCTGGGTTGGAAGGGAGCTCAGAGCTCATCAAGTCCAACCCTTGCTCCACTCCCCCCGTGGTTCCCAGCCCATGGCACTCAGTGCCACATCCAGGCTCTTTGGAAATCTCTCCAGACACGGAGAATCCACTACTTCCCTGGGCAGCCCATTCCAATGCCTGATCACCCTCTCCAGAAAGAAATTCTTTCTCATCTCCAACCTAAACCTCCCCTGGCACAACTTGAGACCCTGCCCTCTTGTCTTGCTGAGAGTTGCCTGGGAAAAGAGCCCAACCCCCCCCTGGCTCCAACCTCCTTTCAGGGAGTTGCAGAGAGTGATGAGGTCTCCCCTGAGCCTCCTCTTCTCCAGCCTCAACACCCCCAGCTCCCTCAGCCCTTCCTCACAGCAATTCTGCTGGATCCCTTCACAGCCTCCTTGCTCTTCTCTGGACCTGCTCCAGCACCTCAAGCTCCTTCCTGAGGGGCTGAGGGGCCCAGAACTGGACACAGGACTCAAGCTGTGGCCTCCCCAGAGCTGAGCACAGGGGCAGAATCCCTTCCCTGGACCTGCTGGCCACGCTGTTCCTGAGCCAGCCCAGGATGCCATTGGCCTTCTTGGCCACCTGGGCACACTGCTGGCTCATGGTCACCTTCCTGGCAATCCAGACTCCCAGCTCCCTTTCTGCCACTCTGTGCCCAGCCTGGAGCTCCCCATGGGGTTGTTGTGGCCAAAGTGCAGGACCCGGCACTTGGAATGTTGAACCTCATCCCCTTGGGATCATCCCAACTCTCCAGTCTCTCCAGGTCCCTCTGCAGAGCCCTCTGGTTTGCAGTGATTGGATGAGGGGCAATGGGCACAGGTTGGGAGATGGGAAGTTCCATTTCAATAAAGGAAAAACCTTTTTACTGGGAGGGTGACAAGGGGGGGTGTGGGGTCCCCTTCTCTGGAGACATTCAAACCCTGCCTGGCTGCAGTCCTGTGTAATGTGCTCTGGGGGACCCTGATTTAGGGGAAGACTTGGACTGGATCATCTCTAGAGGTCCCTTCCAACTCTGATAACTCTGTGATGTTCCTGGGGTGTCCCTGCCACTCAGGACTGGTTTCCATTGCCCATTTCCCCTGCTCTGCCCTTCACCACATCCTAAACAATTCCTCCTCAAGGTCAGATCCCCCACTGCTCCAAACTGCCCAGGACCCTCCTTCTTCTGGATCCTCCATCACTCCAGCCCCCTGACCCATTCATTGCCACTCTCAGACATGCAGCTGGGGTTCCCCCACATCCCCTGGGGATACATCAGTGTCCTGGGGATACATCCCTGTCCTGGGGACACATCCCTGTCCTGGGGACACATCCCTGGGGACACATCCCTGGGGATACATCACTGTCCTGGGGACACATCCCTGGGCAGGACCCTGCTCTCCCAAAGCAGACAAGGGATTGAGCCCCCAAGTTTCTCATCTCAGCTCAGTCCATGGTGCCCTTGGGTTTGCTCTTCCCATCTTTCTGAGGCTCTTGGGGATGCCAGAGGGAAGGCAGCAGGCTCAGAGGTTTCTTCCTCTGCTCTGGGAGGTGGCAGAGCTGCCTGCACCATCCCAAAGCCTCAGCACTGCAAAACTGGAGAGGTACCACTGGCCTGGGGAGAACGTTGGGGAGAGTTGGTGTTATTCAACCCCAACTGGAGACCTTATAGCAGCCTTGGAGTACCTGAAGGGGCCCTACAGGGAAGCTGGGGAGGGGCTTTTCACCAGAGAGGGTGGTGACAGGACAAGGGGGAATGGTTTTAAACTGAACGAGGCTGGATTTGGGTTAGATATTAGGAAAAAAATTCTTCCCCATGAGGGCAGTAAGACACTGGGATAGGTTGCCCAGGGAAGTTGTTGATGCCCCATCCCTGGCAGTGTTGAAGGTTGGATGGGGCTTGGAGCACCCTGGGCTGGTGGGAGGTGTCCCTGAGCATGGAACAGGGCTGGAATTGGATGAATTTTAAGGTTCCTGCAGCCCAAACCATTCTGTGATCCTAAGACCCTCTGTTCAGCCCACTGTGAGCTCCCACAAGAGGCCAGGAGCCTCTTTAAGGTCCCTTCCAACCCAAACAATTCTATGATGTTTTCATAGAGGTTGCTTATTTTTTTCCACCCCCTTTCTCTGGGTTTCTGTGGCCAGCAAAGCAGAGGAGCAGGGAGTGATGGGCATGGGGGGGTGTCAGCAGCTCCACCAGCCCTGGGGGGCTGCAGAACCATCAGGGAGGCAAGCCTGGCCTGTTTTGACATTTCCTCTTTCCAGACAATTAACTGAGGGGTAATTGGCTGTAATTGCTGCTCAGGGCTTTAATTGTGTAAACCCCCTCCCCCCCTTCCTCCACCCCAGAGCCACGTGCAGAAGTGGAAGGGTCAGGGAGCATCCCTGTCCCAGGGGCTGCAGCTCCTCTCAATTATAACTTCAAAGGGTGCCCAGGAGCTTTGGAGGTCCTGCATCTCCAGAACAATTCCCTGGGCACTGAAAATTAAACTCTTATCCCTGCTGTTAAAGAGGCTGCACCTTCCCCTTCCCTGCCTCTGCTTTCCCAGCTCTCCCCAGCAAAATGCCCCAGTGCCCCAGTGCCCTTCTCCTTGCTGGGCACAAGAACTGCTGGATCAGAGGGAGCCAGATCAGCCCCTCTGCAAATTGCTTTTCTCCTGACTAATTAAAACACTGATGAGATAAGTCAACATATTATTAATAATTATTCTATCTGCTTTGATTTATGAAGTCAAACAGGAAATGATTTTGTTCAGACAGGGGGGACCCAAGGACCTCAAAGGATGCCTTGCAAAAGCTGATTATGATGGGAGGACCCTGAGTGCTGGAGAAAGGCACCCATGGTGCCCACACCAACACCTCCACCCCCCAAAGCTCAGGCTGCTGTCACCCCACCATTGACATCTGTCCCCAAGGCTGCTGTCCCAGTGCTCTGTGCTGGTGGAAGCACCACAAGAGACTTTCAGAGGGGGAGTTGTACCTCCCCATTAATGGCTTGGAACTAGAAGATGGGAGATTGAGGTTAGAGCTTAGGAAGAAATTGTTTGGGGTGAGGGTGCTGAGGTTTCCCAGAGAAGCTGTGGCTGCCCCATCCCTGGCAGTGTTGAAGGTTGGATGGGGCTTGGAGCACCCTGGGCTGGTGGGAGGTGTCCCTGACCATGGCAGGGGGGGCACTGGATCATCATTAATGTCTCTTCCTTTCCAAAATAATCTGAGATTCTGTGTTTCTGTGATCACTCAGCAGCTGAGCAGCTGGGAAGGGACTTGGGACAAGGGCCTGGAGGGATGGGATGAGGGGGAATGGCTTGGAACTGGGAGAGAGAGGGGAGATTGAGGTTGGAGATGGGACAGAAATTGTTTGGGGTGAGGGTGCTGAGCCCCTGGCCCAGGTTTCCCAGAGAAGCTGTGGCTGCCCCATCCCTGGCAGTGCTGAAGGTTGGATGGGGCTTGGAGCACCCTGGGCTGCTGGGAGGTGTCCCTGAGCATGGAACAGGGGTTGGGATGAGATGATCTTGAAGGTCCCTCCCAACCCAAACCATTCCATGGATCTATGATTCTCCCCAGCAGCTTTGCTCCCAGAAGAGAGACATCCATGTGTATGGAAAGCCAGGAAAATGGGGTGGCCTGAGCACAGCATGGCCCCCAAGGGCTTCTCTAAACCTCCAGGCTTTGGGGTGCTCATCTCCTGGGGCCAGGTTTCCCAGGGAAGTTGTGGAAGCTCCATCCTTGGAAACATTCCAGACCAGGTTGGATGGGGCTTGGAGCACCCTGGGCTGGTGGGAAGTGTCTCTGGCCATGGGACTGGGTGGGATTTAAGGTCCCTTCAAACCCAAACCATTCCCTCCATGATCTCTGTCTCTCTGCTCCTGGAGAAGAGATGTGTCCTGAGGACTCTGGGCATAATGAACCCTGGGTGCTCTTCCTTCCTTCTGCAGTAGCTCAGGAAGAAAATGAGCAAAAAAGGCTCCAGATTTATTCAGCTGAGAGCAGGGCCAACACACTCTGCCTCTGAAAGGGTCTCTCAGCAGAGGCTGCACATCAGGGCTGGGGATTTCACGCTGCTGTAAATGCCCCAGAACTGAACCCTTTGCAGAGTAAACCTGACCCAGCAAGGATTATTTTTTTTTTCCTTCTCCCTGGCTCTGTTCCTGTGAGCAGCAGCCAGACCATGGCTTGGCTGAACCCCTTTGACATGCCAGCTTTGCTGCAGAGATCTTTGCCCCAAACCCACCCTGCAAAACTCTTGTTCCAAGCCCAAGCTGGGTTTCCAGCTCTCAGGGTCACATCTTTCTCCTTGAAACAACAAAAGCAACTGGGGTTTTCCTACCTTCCCAGGCCATGTCTTTTGCTCTCCATCACTTTGATAACCTTGTGCTGGTTATTGGGTTTTTCTTCCAGCCCAGAGTCTCTGCAGGGATACAGGGCAAGCTGCAGTGAAACTCATTTTCTTGGAAGGAAAAAAAAATTCATAGGAACAAAACGTTGGAAAATAAAGATTTAGACTAATAATTGAGATAAAAGCTCATCTCCCAGTGCTTGTGCAGTAAGTGCTGGGTTGTTGCTAATTCCCCAGGTGCTGGTCACTACCAGGAGTTCATCACCTGCAGGGAAGATCAGGGCAGCCAAATCCCTCCTTAGCCACAGCACTCACTGCTTCCACGGGGATTATCCCCATTAACACCTCCCTTCTAATCATTTAGTGCTGCAATAACCTCCTTCTCTTGCCTTTTCCCTCTCTCTCAATGGCAGTGGTGCAAAGGACCCAGGGAAGGTGCAGTAACTCGGGGTTTGCTCCTGGGAGGAAGGAAAGAGCTGGATGTCCCAGCAGCTCTCTCCCAGGGCTGGGGAATTTTCTTCCTTTGGCTCTCTCCATGGCCACTGGGAAGGTGGGGGGAAGCTGAGCTGCTTCTCCAGTGGAATGTGGCCTCCCCTTGGGTATCCAGCCCCTCTGCTCCCATTCTTCCTCCTCCTCCTCCCCATTCTTCCATGCTGCACAAGCCCTGGGAGACTTCTAAGACCTTGCTCAGCTTCCCAGATATCTGGTGTTTGCATCTTTTGCCTTTCATAATCTGGCAATTTTTTTTTTTTTTTTATATAACTGGTGTTGACTTGAATTTCAACCACTAGGCACCCCCTGCACAGCGATGCAATCGTGGCCCCGTGTTCCCCCTCAGAGCCTGCACTCCCCACCTTCATTATGATGTCCTCATTTCCATGGCACTGGGGGATCTTATCCTTCTTTTTTTTTTTTTTAAATAAAAGCCACTTCCAACCCTCTGCTGAGCATGGGCAGTGCCAGGAGGCTGGAGCATGGACCCTGCCTGATCTCCTTAACCCACAGTTCAAAGGTGATGATGGGCAGAGGTTTCTCCCTGCCCACAGGAGCTTGTAATGAGGGTGAAACTCTAATTCTCCAAACTGGGGGGATTCCTGAAGTGGGTCCCTCCATCTGGAATGCCCAGCAGGTCCTGGGTCTTGGCAGAGCTCCTTGGAACTGGGAAGATGCTGGGAAGATGCACCAGTGGCATCAGAGCCAGCAGTTCAGGTGGCCCAGCTTCCCCCCACACCTTTCCACCTGTGGCAGAGCACTTGACCATTCCTGGTCCCTTGGAGAGGGACATTGAGGTGAGGACACTACCAGATGGCTGTCACCATGGTCACCATCTCCTCTGCCAGGCTCAGGAGAGAAGGGAATGTCTGGAGACCCCTGGCTTAGCTGGAGCCCAAAGTGCAGCCAATAACCTCACACTTCCCACCTGGGACACTCCTGGAAAGCTCCAGGTTTTGCAGAGGGGACCTGGCTGTGGGTGGCAGGGAGCATCCCTGCTGCAACCCCAGCTCTGCCATCCCCTCTCTGTCCCCTCCTGGGCACAGCTCTGCCTCAATGCCCCTGGGAAACTCAGCAGGGGGAAGTTAGGAGGCAGCTGCTGTGTCCCTTGTGCTCCTTTAATTGTCCCAATGACTTCCACCGCCTGAGCAGCCTCATGACATCAAAAGCAGCACAGACAGAGGTCAAGGGAAGTGATTCTCCTCCTTCCTCTTCTCTGCTCCTCTGAGACCCCAGCTGGGGTCCTGTGTCCAGTTCTGGAGTCCCTGGGGTGGCTGCTCAGGAAAGGTGCAGGCAGGGGGGTGCTGAGGCTGGGGGGAGATGGTTTGGTGGGCAGAGCATCCATCCCCAGAGGTGCCATCCCCAGGGTACCATCCCCAGGGTAACACCCCCAGGGGTGCCATCCCCAGAGCATCCATCCCCAGAGGAGCCATCCCCAGGGGTACCATCACCAGGGTACCATCACCAGGGTACCATCCCCAGGGGTACCATCCCCAGGGTAACACCCCCAGAGGTACCATCTCCAGGGGTACCATCTCCAGGGTATCACCCCCAGAGGTGCCATCCCCTGGATACCACCCCCAGGGGTGCCATCCCCAAAGGTACCATCCCCAGGGGTACCACCCCCAGGGGTGCCATCCCCAGAGCATCCATCCCCAGAGGTGCCATCCCCAAAGGTACCATCCCCAGGGTATCACCCCCAGGGGTACCATTCTTGGGGGTACCATCCCGAGGGGTATCACCCCAAGGGGTACCATCCCCAGAGGTACCATCCCCCGGGGTGCCATCCCCAGGGGTGCCATCCCCATGGTACCACCCCCCAGAGCATCCATCCCCAGAGGTACCATACCCAGAGGTGCCACCCCCAGGGGTACCATCCCCAGAGGTACCATCCTCGGGGGTACCACCCCCAGGGGTGCCATCCCCAAGGGTGCCATCCCCAGGTTCTGCTGGGCTGCACGTGGGGCTGCCCCTGACAAGGGGGACTCAGGCCAGGTGATGGGACTCAGACATCTTCAAAGCCTGTGGCTAAGCTCAAGAAAAAGTCAAAGGCTTTGAAGTCCTCCTCTGCTCCTCTTCCTTCTCCTCCCTCTCTTGTAAGAAGAATTCAGGGATCCCAGACACATCCGTGGGGAATGAGATCGAGGTGCCTGGTCTGGATAGGGAATGGATGGGAAAACCCCAGAGAAGGGAAGGATCCTGATGAGGAGTTGGTGGAATTGGAGAGGGTGGAGAAGGAGGAGAAGTGTCCTTAATCTCTTCACTACTAAATCCAGCTATGGACCTCGTTTGTATCCAAAACCTCATTACTTCTCACTTCTCATCAGTCCAAACTACACTGACCCCACTGCCCTGGGAAGAAGGGGGCTCTGAGCCCTGTGCCCCCCTGTTACTTGATGGAAATCCTTTGTTTGCTGCATGCTTCCCTTTCACCCCAGAAATCATCCTCCAGCTGGGAACTCTTTACTTGATGCATGGAGGTTGCATGAACCAGAAGAGACCCAGCTGAGCACCACACTGGGGCCTTCCTGCTGCTGCAAACAGGAGGCTGAACCCAAAAAGAAAAGGGATTTGCAGACATGGCCTGAAGGGTTTTAAGCCCTCCCAAGCACGTTCAGACCAGCCCCATGAAATCCTGTCTGCAAATAGGGATGCACCTCCCACAGCACTGCATCCAGGGGAGGGTCACTGCCCAAAATGAGGGCTTGGTCACATCCCAGAATGATTTTGCTTGGAAAAGACCTTCCAGATCACCGAGTCCAATCATTAACCCAGCTCCACCCTGCCTGCTCACCCTCATTTTCCATTATTGGCATGTGGCAACAGGAATTTCTCATCCGGCTGCAGGAGCAGAGGGATTTCACCCTGGGGTGGAGAAAATGGGAGAGATTCCTGCATGTCCTGTGCTCAGCCCACCTCTGGAGTGACCTCTTCTCTCTCTGTCCCGCAGTGGGATTCCATCAATGAAATGGATGAGTTTTTCAGCCCCATCCACACCTACCAGGTCTGTAATGTCATGACCCCCAACCAGAACAACTGGCTCAGGACCAGCTGGGTCCAACGGGATGGAGCCCGCAGGGTCTACGCCGAGATTAAATTCACCCTGAGGGATTGCAACAGCATGCCGGGGGTTCTGGGAACCTGCAAGGAGACTTTCAACCTTTACTACCTGGAATCTGACCGGGATCTGGGCACCAGCACCCGGGAGAACCAGTTCATGAAGATCGACACCATTGCAGCCGACGAGAGCTTCACCAACGTGGACCTGGGGGTGAGGAGGCTGAAGCTGAACACCGAGGTGAGGGGCGTGGGGCCCTTGAGCAAGAGGGGTTTTTATTTGGCCTTCCAGGACATAGGGGCTTGCATTGCCATCGTCTCGGTGCGGGTGTACTACAAGAAGTGCCCGGCCATGGTGAGGAATTTGGCTTCTTTCTCCGAAGCTGTGACTGGGGCCGATTCCTCCTCCCTGGTGGAAGTGAGAGGAGAGTGCGTGGGTCACTCGGAAGAGAGGGACACCCCCAAAATGTACTGCAGTGCTGAGGGAGAGTGGTTGGTGCCCATCGGGAAGTGTGTCTGCAGCGCTGGCTACGAGGAGCAGCGGGATTCCTGCACGGGTGAGTCCCTGCTGGGAAAAGAAAGATAAGGATGCAGTGCCTAGGAGGGGGGTTGATGATTGCAAAGGGCTCTTGGCACTTTTAAGGACAGAAGTCTGCCTCCTAAATCAGGGACAGATGGCCTCTGGGGAGGTCAAGGGCTGCCTAAGCCTTCGTGCTTCCAAAGGGCATGGTGGGTGCCACTAAGAAGCCCCTTGGGAGATCCTGGGAGCTTGGCCATGGTTTTGGGATGACTTTAGGCTTTGCCACAGGGGCTGGCATCAGAAAAGGGCTGTCCTGGCTCCACCTTGACCAGCATGGCCCAGAGCTCCCAGCCCTGATCACCTCTGCTGGGTGCTGAGATCTCTGCTGATGCTCCCTAGAAAAGCTGAGCTTGGCTTCTCCAGAACACCTTGCCCCTGGTTTCCCTTTTTTGCAGGGGATCTGGAAAGGAAGCAAGCAAAAAGCAAAGCACTTTGTCAATGAAACAAGGTCATTGTGTCCATCCATCAGCCCTCCCAGGGCTGCAGAGCTGATGTCCCAGGTGTGAGGAGCCTTTCTGGGGCCCTCTGTGCAGACTTTGAGCTGTGCCATCTGTACAAACTCTGATAAGGATGGGAGGTGACCAGCAGCAGGCTCAGGGATGTGTGTGTACAGAGCACAAGACCCCGGGGGAGCCCTCCACACAGATTTGTTTGCTCTGAGTTTCTTTACAGGACGTGGTGAGGGGAGCAGCACAAAGAGGAGCCTGGGGTTTTTGTTTGACTTTCTTGGGAATGTCAAGTGGAGCTTTTACCACAAGGTTAGGATGCCCAGCACTGGACTTGGGGTGGATCCAGGTGCCAACCCTGAGCAATCCCCAGCTATGCAGAGGAGGAAGGAAAGTCAGAATAAATGCTTCTACCTGAAACTCCTCCTGCCAGCAACCAGTGATTTTCAGTCCTGGGATAAAGCTGATGATTCAGAAAGGGTCTCAATGGGGTCATGCATGGGGCCAGGCACATGTGGCCATGGGAAGGGGCACTGGAACATGCTGCTCAGCAGGGAACTGTGAGCTGCAGGTTGGGTTCAGAAGATCCAAACACCCCTTCCCTGTTTTCCTCTCCTGCACTCCTGGACAGCAGTCTCTGCCCCGGAGATGAGCACCCCAAAGCCTGGAGGTTTAGAGAAGCCCTTGGGGGCCATGCTGTGCTCAGGCCACCCCATTCTCCTGGCTTTCCATACACATGGATGTCTCTCTTCTGGGAGCAAAGCTGCTGGGGAGAATCATAGATCCATAGAATGGTTTGGGTTGGGAGAGACCTTCAAGATCATCTCATCCCAACCCCTGTTCCATGCTCAGGGACACCTCCCACCAGCCCAGGGTGCTCCAAGCCCCATCCAACCTTCAGCACTGCCAGGGATGGGGCAGCCACAGCTTCTCTGGGAAACCTGGGCCAGGGGCTCAGCACCCTCACCCCAAACAATTTCTGCCCCATCTCCAACCTCAATCTCCCCTCTCTCTCCCACTTCCAAGCCATTCCCCCTCATCCCATCCCTCCAGGCCCTTGTCCCAAGTCCCTTCCCAGCTTTCCTGGAGCCCCTTCAGGCACTGGAAGGTGCTCTAAGGTCTCCCCATTGCAGCCTTCTCTTCTCCAGCCTCAACACCCCCAACTCTCTCAGCCTGGCTCCAGAGCAGAGCTGCTCCAGCCCTCCCAGCAGCTCCAGGGCCTCCTCTGGACTGGCTCCAACAGCTCCGTGTCCTTCTGCTGATGGGGACCCCAGAACTGGACCCAGCACCCCAGGGGATCTCCCAGAGTGGAGCAGAGGGGGACAATCCCCTCCCTGTCCCTGCTGCTCACACTGCTGGGATGCAGCCCAGCTCAGGGGGGCTCTCAGCACATAAACTGTGAGCTCCTTTTCTGCCCTCCTTCTCCTTCCTGCTGGGATAGTGCCCATCCAGAGGTGGAGCAGAGGAGGAATCATACTCCAACCTACCTCCTGGGATGGGATGAACACAGGCAGAAAGTGTCCCTGCTGGGGGCAGCCAGGCTCAGAGCTGTGATGCTCAAACCTTCAGGGGTTACGGTGTCAGAAACAGGGACTGAAACATCACTGGACTTTTTCTGACCTCAGTGCTGTCTTCCTCTCCTGCCTTCCCTGTCCCCTGTGTCCCCAGCAGCTCCTAGCACTGTATTTTCCATCCCAGGCTCAAGGGCAGCACCTCCTTCCCAGCATCTCCCTGGGTGGGTGTGGGGCTGGGGTAGGGGTGTTTACAAACGGATGCAAATCTCTGATCTAAGCTGCTTGTGCTTGACTGGGGAAGAGTTCATTTTTCAGGGTGAAAAGTGCCTTTCTGGAATGATTTATAACCCTGGTGGCTCTGTTGGAGCTGGAAATTAGCTGGTTTAATTGTCAAGCAGACAAAAGCAGGATTCCAGGGCCCGTCGCCCCAGCAGTTTTTCATTCTCCATCCCAGGGATAAGATGATATAAATCACTTCTTGTGGCCCTAATAATCTTTCTATAAATATCAGGGAAATTAATTTTTTTTTTTTTTTTTTTTTTTTGCTTGGGGGGGAAAAAAAATTAGAGAGCAGATACTTTGCTTCTATGTCACTGTTTAAAATGTGATTCCAAATTAATTTCCTTTTGCCTTTCACAGACAGACACTTTATTTGTCAAAGCTAAAGATATTTGAACAGTGGAGGTTTCTCCCCCTCCTCTCTAATGTTCATTTTTCTAAGGCCCTGCCAGAGGGATGGAAAACAGTTCAGGGACACAGATCATGGCCAGAGCTGTTCCCAGCTCTTTGGAGGAGGAGGAAGAAGAGGAGAAAGAGAAAGAGAAGGAAGAGGAGGAGGAGGAGGAGGAGGAGGAGGAGGAGGAGGAGGAGGAGGAGGAGGAGGAGGAGGAGGAGGAGGAGGAGGAGGAGGAGGAGGAGGAGGAGGAGGAGGAAGAGGAGGAGGAGGAAGAGGAGGAGGAGGAGGAGGAGGAGGAGGAGAGGAGGAGGAGGAGGAGGAGGAGGAGGAGGAGGAGGAGGAGGAGGAGGAGGAGGAGGAGGAGGGAGGAGGAGGAGGAGGAGGAGGAGGAGGAGGAGGAGGAGGAGGAGGAGGAAGGCTGTGCCATAGAGCTGGGAAGGATGGGGTGAGGTGGGACATGGAGGATGAGTAAAACCTGGTGAATTTCTCTTCCTCTTGTCCCCTCAGTGCCACCTTGGTTGGGCAGGAGGGTGGTGGTGGCATCTCTGATGCTTTGCACTTAACCTGGGTGGTGAGATCCACACATTTCATCCCCTTGGGATGTGGGGGTGTTGGTGGAATCCACACTTTTTGTGGAGATGCCCTGGGGAAGGGTGTTTTCCATGGGACTGGAGGACCAGGACCATGATGAGGAACCCAGCATCAGATGTGTCACATCTGCAGCACACGAGACATTTGTCCCTTTTGCATCTCCCTGCTTTACCTTCAGAGGCCTGGGATCCCCTTTTCCAGCTTTGCCTGGGCACTGATGTCCCTCACAGAGCAGAATCCAGGGCTGACCATCACTTGTCACAGCTGCTGGTGGCATCCTGGGCTCTGCCAGCTCCCCAAATCCCCACATCCTAGTGCCATGGCATCCTCTGCCACAGCCACCCCAAGGATGGAACCCCTCAAGGTGTCTCAAGCAGGCAGCACAGCCCTGCTGCCCCATTGGCTTTTCTCCTCTGGTTTCAAGGTTCTGAAGGATTTTGCCTCATTCAACCCCTCTGATCCCCAGGCAGCCTCCACTCTGCTGCTCTTTCCTCCTGGAAACTCAGCAGCCCCCAGCCCAAGATGTTTGTGATGTTTGGAGGGATGGAGGGATGGATGGATGGGTGGAGGGAGGGAGGGATGGATGGATGGATGGATGGATGGATGGATGGATGGGTGGAGGGAGGGATGGATGGATGGAGGGAGGGAGGGATGGATGGTAGGATGGGTGGATGGATGGATGGAGGGATGGATTGGAGGATGGATGGATGGATGGATGGATGGATGGGGGGATGGAGGGATGGATGGAGGGATGGATGGAGGGATGGATGGATGGATGGATGGATGGATGGATGGGGGGATGGATGGGGGGATGGAGGGATGGAGGGGTGGAGGGATGGATGGGTGGGTGGATGGAGGGATGGATGGATAGATGGAGGGATGGATGGGTGGATGGATTGGGGGATGGATGGATTGGGGGATGGATGGATGGATGGATGGATGGATGGAGAGGTGTGCAAGGAGGTTTTTGACAGTGGCTTTTCACTCCCCCTCTCCTATCAGCCTCTCTTTGGGGAGGGCTGCAGGGCTTCAGACCCACCAAGGTTTTGGGGCCAGTCCTTGCATTGGGGTCATCCTTTTGGAGCAGATCTGAATTATTTCTTGGGCTGTGCCTCTCACCAGTTATCCACGAGCTAAACTGGAAGCTGGGCTAAAACCTGTGCAGCTGATCACAAGCTGTACCTGCCCAGAGAGCTAGCTCAGACCCCTGGCAGCAGTGCCATGGCTATGGCTCACAAACCCATCCATCCACCAACCATGGAGACATCCAGGAGCACAGAACCTCCCAGGAAGATTTTTTTTCTTTAACAAACAAATGGAACAAAAATTTTAAAAGGGTGAAACAGAAGGGAGAGGCCTCTGTCCCTGCTGTCAGAGTGGGTGGATGGGTCTTTGGCAGAAATGCAGTTCCCAAAGAGCATCTCTGCAGCGGATCCATGGCTTTCAGGAGGGGAGCTGGCAGTTAAAAGACATTTTAGTCAGAAGTTTGGAAGCAGGAATCTTGGCCTCCTGGGTGTCCTGCTCCCTCTGGCTGCTTTCTCCCTGCCATGCTCCAGGGCTTCAGCTTGGCTCTTTCTTGCCTTTGGCTGGCAAAGAATGAAAAGATGATGTGTGTGCTCTGGAGGAGGAGAGGAGATGGAGGCTGTCACTGCAGGGACCTCTTCATCCCCCTCCCAAGCTGCAGAAGAGGTGGGAGCAGGAGAAGGACTGATCCCCATGGAAATTCCTCTTCTGCTGGGCTCTCCCAGGCCTCTTGTGGCACACAGATGGGGGAAATGGCTGGGAAGAGGCTTGGTTTGCAATCTGGAAGCCAGCTCATTTTTTCCAGCTGGTGGGCTCCGTGCTGATGAACCAATCAGGAAATTTAATGTCCCTTAAACCTTCCTTGTGGGCAACTTTAATTGAGCAATTAAAACACCACAGCACTGCTAATAACACCCAGCTTGGTAATTATGTGCTTGTGAACATAGTTTTGGGATCCAGGGGCCTTGCTGTAGAGAAGCAGTGGTGATGGACAAGGAGCAAGGCAGGAGCAGAGCTGGGGGAGAAGGGGGAAAAAACCCACCCAGCTGCACCCATGCACCCTCCTGGGGGGCACAGCCCTGGCCACAGAGGGGCAGAGGAAGCCCTAGGAACCCCTAGGAACTTTATTTACTTGGAAAAGCATCCCACCACCCCCCCAAACACCTAAAACCTTTTTTTTTTTTTTTTTTTTTCTGTATAGTTAAGAGCAAAGGAGAAGGAGAGATGGCTGCAGAAATGCCCTTTCCCAACAAACAGAACACTCTGATCTTGCCCCTTGCTGAATGTTTTATTGTTGGCCACTTTTCCTGGGAGTTTCCTGAGTGTGGCCACTGAGAGCAAGGAAGGGTGAGAACGATGCTAGGCTGGAGCTCAGGGGATGAAAATAATTTCATTTCTGCTTGGTGGGTTGCTGGGGGCCTTTTAAGAAATGCCAGAGGGCAGCTGGACCTGAGCTTTGGGGTTGGACTCAGTGATCTCCAAAGATCCCTTCCAACTCCCACCATTCTGTGACTGAACAAGAAGGTTTGAAAACCTTCACCACTTATGGAACAGGAGGTTGGGTTTGGGGGTTTTTTGGGGTTTTTTTTGTTTATTTTACCTCCTCCACAGAAATTGGCCAGGTTTAAGCCATGAACACAGATTATTGCCCTGGCTCACCAGCAGGCAGGTGCCTGGGAACCTGTTGGGGATTTTTTGGACAAGTCTGCAGGAAAGAGCTGGTGTTCTGCACCAGCATTTACACCAGAGCAATGCAGTGGGAAGCTGGGGACCTTAAATCTGCATCCTCAGAGGTTTGGTGTGCTTGCCTTGCATGGTGAACATGCTCCTTGTTTCCACAGAACCATGCCAAAAAATTTGTTCTGTACTTGGCAGGAAACCCAGATCCCACCCGTGTCACCATGTGATGACTTTTTTCTCCTTCCTGAAAACAAGCTGCTGCCTCTGACACTTCCCAGCAAAGGGAAAAGGGATCCAAAAGCTGATGGTGCTCAGCTCTGCCTGGTCCCTGGGATGCTCAGCCCCTCTGTGTCCATCCATCCCTACCTGGGGGTGGTGAGAGGGGTCACAGCCCCCCCAAAGATCTGTGCTGGTTCCCTCAGGAGCTGGGCTCACATTCTTGGGGGTTTGGGATGTTCTCCCCTTCTTTATGCCCTTTTTTCCCCCCAGCCTTGCAGCAGGGTTGCCCCAGGTTGTCACCTGTAGGGGTGGCTCCCATTCAGCCACATCCTCCCTGCCCACAGCCTCTTCTGAGTTTGGTTTTGGTCTGGTGAAAACTTGGGGGGGAGGGTTCAGCAACCTTGGAAAATTCTTATCAAAACCCTCTGACAAGCCTGAGCTTTGGAAACAGTTTGGTTTTTTTTTTTAATTCTGGCATTAACCTGCCTGTTACCCTCCAGGTAGGTTCATGCTCTGCTCTTAGCTGACACTAAAGCCCTTGCTTGGTTCCTGTAGGATGTGTTCATGCTGTCTTCTTCCTTCCCCACATGGAAAAACTTCCTTTCTTAGAGTTTTGTTTGTTACTTTTCTGCTTGGTTTGCTTGGGTTTTGTTTTGGTTTTTTTTTCCTCACCTGGCTACCTCCCAGATTTACACCCAAACCCAAGGGGTTGCAGCATCAGGACCACCCAGCAGCAGAACCTGGGAAATGTCCCAGGTTGGGGACAGCAATCCATCCCAGCTCCCCCCATTTTCTCTCCTCTTTTGTTGCCCTTGAGGAGGTGGAAGTGTCAGGGGTGGCTTGGGCATCACCTCTGCCCTCCCCTTGCACCTCCAAGTTTGGGCATTTCTGCTCCTTGCTCCTGATGCTTGTTGGGAAGCAGAGGAGCAGCAATGGAGGAATAAACCCTGGAGCTGCTGCCATTTGGTTCATCCAACCTGCTGCACCTGGATGTGCTAACAACCTGAGATACCAACAACTCCAACACCTGCTGGTGGCATTTCTCCCATCTTTATGGGAAAATCCAGGGCAAAACAGTGGTGGGAGTTGGTGACAGGATCAGGAAGGCCCCAGTGATGTGTGTGCCACATCAGAAGAGGCCATTTCCAAGAGGCCACTGTGGGACTGTGCAGAGTGTGATATCTGGAATATGTTGGTAGCAATCAGCCCAGGGGGGGATTTGTGGCAAGGGAAGGGGTGTTATTAATTAGAAAACCAATCAGCACCTATGAGCAGAACAAACAGGCAGCACAGAGGGACCCAGACCCCTGGAGATGTTGGATCACACACACAAAAAAACTTTCTACATGCTTGGAAGCTAAATTTGAGGCAGTCTGCAGAGCTGGCCAGTGGGGGTAAAGACGGGAAAATGAAGGTATTACTTCCTCAGCAGGAAAAACCAGAAATATGTCAGAGCCAGGATTAATGTTTGAGGCACTGGAAGCCCTGGAATTGCATGTGCGGAATACGGGCACCCAGCCAGAGCTCTGCTTCCTTCCTTGGAATCCCAATCTCTTGCCATCCTTCCACCCCCAGACAGATACCTGACACCCCTTCTGTCACTGCAGGGCCCATCGATTTTCCAAACGAGAGAGGAGCTCTTTGGTTGCATGAGGAATGATTCCCCTGAGGGGCTCCGGGATGCTCCCGGCTGGGGATGCTCCCGGGCTGCCCAGGGAAGGAGGCAGAGCCACCGGGGGAGGTTGTGCTGCTGGAAATAGTTCCATCTATCCCTGCTGGCCCTCCGCAGGACCAGGTTTCCAGCTGGGGAGCTGGACAGGAGGGGGCATTCTGTATGCTGGGTGTTTTCCCAGGCACTGGGATGAGAATGAGAGCCGGGAGGTTGGGTGGAGGCTCTGTGCTGGTGGGATTTGCCAAGCCATGGGGTGCTCCTTGTCCAGACACATCCCTCTGAGCTCTGGCCTTTCCTTCCCTCCCCGCAGCCTGCCAGCTGGGTTTTTACAAGTCCGCCCCCGGGGACCAGCTCTGTGCCAAGTGTCCCCTGCACAGCCACTCGGAGAGCCGGGCTGCCCGTGTCTGCCACTGCGACAGCAGCTTCTACCGGGCACTGCAGGACCCCCCCTCTGCTGCCTGCACCCGTGAGTACAGACGCAGCACCCACCCAGACCCAGCTCAGCGTCACCCTCCCCTCCCTGCCTTTCAGCCCCAGCTCTCCCTGGGGTGCCCAAGCTGAGCCCCCCCCCACCCTTGGCTGCACATCCTCACTGTCCTCTGTCTTCTTCTCAGCCTGCTGCTCTCCAAACATCCATGCTCAGGCTCTGCTCCCTTCCCAGGACCTTATCCTGCCCTTGGAGCATGCTGAGATCATGGCAAGCTTGCCTGCTCACCCCCCAGCCACTGTGCTGGCCCCCAGCTGCTGACCTGTGCAGAAAGTCCCATGGGGGTCAGACCTTCTCTGTTTTCCACCCCTCAACACCTTGGCTCTTCCTTCCTAAGCTTCACATACACCCATTTCTTCCTGCTTCCCCCAGAACACACCTGCACCCTGATCCAGAGCACTCTTCCTGCACAGCACTTAACACCTCCCCCCCCCCAGCCCTCTCTGTGTCTGTTTTCTGTTTGGAGCATCCTCTCCCTCTGCTCCTCTCTAGCATCATTTGTGGGTACAGTTGGATGCCACCCCAGGTGCCACCCCCCCTGTGATCCTGCACAGCCCTTTACCCCCTCCCCAGCCCTCTCTGTGTTTTTCCTGTCTTCTGTTTGGAGCATCCCTTCCCTCTGTCTCCTCTCTAGCATCATCTGTAGGTGCAGTTGGGTGCTGCCCCAGGTGCCACCCCCCCTGTGGTCCTGCACAACCCTTCCTCCCTCCCCCCCAGCCCTCTCTGTGTCTTTCCTGTATTCTGTTTGGAGCATCCCTTCCCTCTGTCTCCTCTCTAGCATCATCTGTAGGTGCAGTTGGGTGCCCCCTGTGGTCCCAGACTCCTCCAGCCCTAACACTCTGCCCCTCCACTTCTTTTCCAGGGCCTCCCTCTGCCCCTGTGAACCTGATCTCCAGTGTGAACGGCACCTCGGTGACACTGGAGTGGGGACCCCCCCTGGACAAGGGGGGCCGAGCTGACATCATGTACAACGTGCTCTGCAGACGCTGCGGGGGGGACTCCGGGCACTGCGAAACCTGCGGCTCCGGGATCCGCTTCCTGCCCCAGCAGATGAGCTTGGTGCAGGGAGCCCTGACAGTCACCAACCTCCTGGCACACACCAACTACTCCTTTTGGGTCGAGGCTGTCAACGGAGTGTCTGACCTCAGCCTGGAGGCCAGGAGAGCTGCTGTGGCCAACATCACCACGAACCAGGCAGGTAGGAGGAGCAGACACCCCCTCCGAGCTTTGCCCACGGGGGTGATGCTGAGGTTGCTCCTGCCAGGAGACAGAACCTGCACTAGGAATCACTGGGTGGGTAATGGGTAGTGGACATCCTCCTGCCACCCCAGGAGATGTGACCCCCTCTCCTCTGAGCTGCTGGAGGTGGGTTCAGGGAGCTGGGGGGGCTGGAGAGAAGCTACTGCCCAAGGCAACCCCTCCTTTCTCTGGGTCATGGATTCCTTTTCCATCCTCCAGCCTGTGGCCACTGGTGGAGGCTCCTTTTCTGCAGGAGACAGGGGGCACGGAGGACATGTGTTTGTTGACAGGGACACTAAGTGCAGCATGAATCTTTCAGGCTGTTCCTCCAGCCTTCTGTCCTTTCCCCAAGGGCCAAGCAGCACTTCGTGCTCTGCTCCAAGCTGACACTAAGGCCCTGGCAGATGACAACAACCTTTTCTGGGAGAAGCCTCATCTTTGCAAATCCTTTGCTGTGAAATGCCCTTTCCACAGGGAATACACCTGAGCAATGCTCTAACCCAGGTGGGCCAGGACCTTGCTCCAGGGTCAGCTCAGGCGTGTGCCCAGAGCTGAGCTCAGCCAAGTCCCTTTCCATGCTGGAGGCAGAGGGGATGGGGCAGGGATTCTTCCCTCTCCTTGATCCTTCCAGTTAGAGATGAGCCCCCAGGATGCTCAGGATGCTGTCCCCCTTCTGCTCTCGTGGCACTGGTGCCAGCAGAGGAAAGACAGGAGCTTGGCTGGGTTAGCAGCAGTGTCCTGCCTGGGAGGGGGACACAGGAGAAGGGCTGAATATTCCCACATCAGCCTCTCCGCTGGGACAGGTGCTGCAGAACCCGAGGGGACAGGAGTTTGGCAGGGGCTGAGGTTCAGCTGACAGTGATTTCTGCTTCTCCAAGGAGCCAGCCCAAAGATGAACAGAGCTGGAGCTGCTGCCTCTCAGTCCCTGGCTGCCCCTCCACTGCTGCAGCCCCCAGTGACCCCCCCAGAGCTGCAGCTCCCTCCTCCCCAGAGCTGCCAAATCCCATTTTTCACCCAGCAACTGGGATCCTCAGGGGTGCCCAGGGGTCAGACCCCATGGCTGGCATTCTCTGGGGTTCATCCAGGGGAAATTTTCATAGCAGGCAGAAGCTGGGGGTTTGGCACCTCCAGCTGTGGCAGCTCCAGTTCAGGCATGGGAGGTACAAGGACCTATTGGCAGTGTCCGAGGCCAGGCTCAGGCAGGTGACAGCATCTTGGGGCAGGAGAGCATTCCAAGGCACCTTCAGATGGATGCTTAGTCCCTGACAATTCCTCTAGATCTTCATCATCTCCCTTTTCCTTCTTCCCATTTCCCTTCCACCCTTCTCCAGGTGGGGAAGGAGGAGTCAGGGTCCTGCCAGGGATCTCCCCAACCTCTTGCAGCCCCTCCTCCTTCAGAGGCCTCCATCACAACAAAATCCCAAGGGCAATGCTCTCCTCTTTCCTCTCCTTGGAGTCTGCTCACCCCACAGGGCAAACAAAACCCCACCTGGAAGTCTCTCCACAGCACTCGTGGCTGTGAGCAGAACCAGAAATGGGATCGGAACCAAGAATCCTGCACAGGGCTCTGGTGCCACCTTTCCCTATTGCGTCCCCTTATCCCCAGCCAGGCAGGGAACCCCAGCAGTCACCTCACCCTCTGCTCTCTGCATCCCCAGCCCCATCCCAGGTGGTTGTGGTCCATCAGGAGAGCACAGGACAGAACAGTGTCACCTTGCTGTGGCAAGAGCCAGACCAGCCCAATGGCATCATCCTGGAGTATGAGATCAAGTACTACGAGAAGGTAACACCACAAAGCAGTCCCAGCAGAAGGGCTTGCACAGAATTCCAGGATGGTTTGGGTTAGAAGGGACCTTAAAGCCCCCCAGTGCCACCCCTGCCATGCTCAGGGACACCTCCCACCAGCCCAGGGTGCTCCAAGCCCCATCCAACCTTCAGCACTGCCAGGGATGGGGCAGCCACAGCTTCTCTGGGAAACCTGGGCCAGGGGCTCAGCACCCTCACCCCAAACAGTTTCTTCCCCATCTCCAACCTCAATCTCCCCTCTCTCTCCCACTTCCAAGCCATTCCCCCTCATCCCATCCCTCCAGGCCCTTGTCCCAAGTCCCTCCCCAGCTGCTCAGCTGCTGAGTGATCACAGAAGCACAGAATCCCAGGTTATTTTGGAAAGGAAGAGACATTAATGATGATCCAGTGCCACCCCTGCCATGCCCAGGGACACCTCCCACCAGCCCAGGGTGCTCCAAGCCCCATCCAACCTTCAGCACTGCCAGGGATGGGGCAGCCACAGCTTCTGGGGGCAACCTGGGGCTCAGCACCCTCCTAATATCCGACCCAAATCTCCTCTCTTTCACCTTGAAACTCTTCCCCCTTATCCCATCCCTCCAGCTCCTTGTCCAAAGTCCTTCCCCAGATTTCCTGGGGCTTCTCTAAGGTCTCACCAGAGCCCCTGTTTAGACCAGTTTGGTTTAAATCCTGCTTGTGCAATCGCTGCCATCAGAGCAGCCTTGCTCAGAGCACTTTTTTTTGGCTGCCTGTGGCTGATGCAGCAAATTTTCTGGGGCTGCTTTTCCACAGGACAAGGAAATGCAGAGCTACTCGACTCTGAAATCCAAGGCCACCAGTGCCACCATCTCTGGGCTCAAGCCTGCCACCCGCTACATCTTCCAGGTTCGGGCTCGGACCTCGGCTGGGTGTGGGAGGTTCAGCCAAGCTGTGGAAGTGGAAACAGGGAAGCTGGGTGAGTTTGTGGAGTTGTGGGGTGTGGGAAGTGTGGGGCAGGAAGCATGGGGGGTGATAATGTCCCTGTGGCCATCGTTCCTCTGCCACACCAGGAGGGAGGCTGGAGGGACATCCCCTGGGGCTTCAGGTTGAGGTTGCCCTCCTGAGGTGTGTGTGTGCATGGGGAAGAAAAAGGGAAAAAAGGACAGAAGTTGGAGCAGGGAAGACCTGGTGAGGTCCTGAGGCTTTGGTCTGCTGGATCATGATGGCTTTCCCAGATCTGGGATGGATTTCCCCAGGTGTCAATGGTCCCTGTAAACTGGGAGAGCTCCAAAGCTGGGGCTGATTGGGGAAGCTTAATCATTGATTAAACTGATTGGGGTGCTTAATCTTTAAGATCACCACCACACTGGGGGTAGGTGAGTTTGTGAGCTGAGCAGATGAGTCCCTGCTGAAGCTCTTTGCTTTTTCTGCTCTGGTTTTTCCCAGTTTCTCTCCGCTATGACACGATGACAATTGTCTGGATCTGTCTGACACTCATCACTGGCCTTGTCACCTTGCTGCTGCTCCTCATCTGCAAGAAGAGGTGAGTGCTCCCTGGAGCTCTGCCTCCCATGGCACCAAGCAGAGCAGGAAGGCTGGGAAAGCTTAAACACAACTTTTTTCCTCTTGGTTTTGCCCGGAGCAGCCACAGGTGAGGGGTTTGTGCTGACAGATCCTGCCCTGCTGCCAGCAAACTGGTGCAAACTGGTGCCATTCACAATAAGTCTCCCTTTGAGCCTGCTGGAGGAGAAGCCAGGCAGGCAGCAAAGTTTTGTGGGGGTTTTTTGGGTGTTTTTTTTTTTTTAAATTGGTTGGAAACAGAAGTGCTGAGGTACTAATGGGCTAGCTCCTGTTCTTACCTCTGCTGGCAGAGGGGTTCCAAAGGATGTTTGTCAGTGTGGTGATAGGCACTTTCTATATAGAAATATAATTAGAAATATAATTAGAAATAATAGAAATAAATAATAGAAATGAAATAATAGAATGGTGGGAGTGAGGGGCCTCTTCTGACCCTTCTGTCCCCCTGCAGACACTGTGGGTACAGCAAAGCTTTCCAGGACTCTGATGAGGAAAAGATGCATTATCAGAACGGGCAAGGTAGGACCTTCCCTGCTGCTGACCCTGAGGTGTGAACAGCCCCAACCTGGGGACAGGGGGGACCTGGACCTGGTGGTTCCCAGGTGGTTCCCAGGAGGAAGGGTTTTCACCAATTCCTGCTTCTGGGGTTGTGTCTGGGAGAGCTGAAGGGGGGCTCAGGTTCATGGGGTGAGGTGGGACTGCAAGACCTTCATCCCAGAGGAGTGGAAAATTCATCACAAGGCGGGGGGATGATGGAAGGGGGTGATCACAAGGAGATCCCCAGTTCCTGGGCTGCTCTAAGGCCACTGCTCTGCCTTGGGTTTGCTTGGGGCTTCAGCTTTGGTGGTCCTGCCCTTGCCCATCCGCTACCTTGAGGCATCCTCTGCCTCCCCCCTTCTTGGCAGGAATCCCTGAAAGATTTTGTCTCCTCTCCCCTTTGAAATCTGGCAGTGAAATTTCCTGAGTCCAAGTTCTACCTGGACCCACACACCTACGAGGATCCCTGCCAGGCTGCCCAGGAGTTCACCCGGGAGATCGAAGCCTCCCGCATCAAAATCGAGAAGGTCATCGGGTCTGGTGAGTCCCCAGGGCAGGGAATCCACTCCTTGGAGCCAGCCTGGGGCAGAGGGATGCTGTTCAGATGGTGTGGAACTGATGGGCTCAGGCTGTGCCATCTGGGTGCTCCACCCTGCTTTGAAACCTCAGAGCCAGCACCGGGGCTGAGAAGATACAAAGGAAACTGGCAAGCCAAGTGGTGGATTTCTTTTTATTTATTTTTTGTGAAGAAAAGGGATTTTTTTTTTTTTTGCACAGCTCAGAGGGGAGCAAGAATGGGAGCTGGAACTTTCCCAGCAGCTCCCCAGGGAAGAAGGAGGAAGCCTGATGGAGAGACAGCTCTGCTGCAGTGAGAAACTCCCAAATTTGCTGGTTCAAGGCAGTAAAGCCAGTGGCACTGTAACCACTGCTCCTGGCCTCTTGCCTTCAGTGAAATGCACCAGGGAGGTGATTCCTGCTATTCCTACCTTGTTCCCAAAGGGGCAGTGGAAGCAGGAGGTGGGAAACCCTTTCAGGGGCAGCGATCCTATGAAGCAAATATCCTATGAGGAGAGGCTGAGGGAGCTGGGGGTGTTGAGGCTGGAGAAGAGGAGGCTCAGGGGAGACCTCATCACTCTCTGCAACTCCCTGAAAGGAGGTTGGAGCCAGGGGGGGGTTGGGCTCTTTTCCCAGGCAACTCTCAGCAAGACAAGAGGGCAGGGTCTCAAGTTGTGCCAGGGGAGGTTTAGGTTGGAGATGAGAAAGAATTTCTTTCTGGAGAGGGTGATCAGGCATTGGAATGGGCTGCCCAGGGAAGTAGTGGATTCTCCGTGTCTGGAGATCTTTCCAAAGAGCCTGGATGTGGCACTGAGTGCCATGGGCTGGGAACCACGGGGGGAGTGGAGCAAGGGTTGGACTTGATGAGCTCTGAGCTCCCTTCCAACCCAGCCCATTCTAGGATTCTATGATGCAGAGGGAGAGCCCAGGAGTCCCGAGTCCCAGGAAGATGTCAGCTGCCCACGGAATGGTCCATGATGCTCCCTGCCCCTCTCTTGCCTTGCAGGGGAGTCAGGAGAGGTGTGCTACGGCCACCTGAAGCTGCCAGGGAAGAAGGAGCTCCCCGTGGCCATCAAGGCCCTGAAGGCAGGCTCCACAGAGAAGCAGAGAAGGGACTTCCTCAGTGAAGCCAGCATCATGGCACAGTTTGACCACCCCAATGTCATCCACCTGGAAGGGGTGGTGACCAGGAGTAGGTGGCTGCTGGGGATGGGACACACCAGGGGGGGTGGCAGGACTGGAAGGTGTCTCCTAGGGGGAGGTGGGGGTCAGGGAACTCTTTGGGTGCACTCCATCCTTCAGCTGCCCACCTCCATCCCACTTTTGTGCCTTCTTTCCACGTGGCAGTTCCTCACCTTGCCCCACAGGGCACCCCAGCTCAGGGCTGTTGGGGTATAGGAGATGTCCTACCTGTTAGCATTTATTTTAAAGGCTTTCTTTGCTGAATGTGAAGTCTTCCTTCAAAAAGGGGCACATTCTGATGCCAAGAGCTAAGCTGATGGAGTGCAGGTTTCAGCAGAATGATGATTCTGACCCAGCCACATCAGTATCACAGGGAGGGAAGGGTAAGTGTCAGGGTTATGGCCTTATCTCCACTGCCCTGCACAGTGTTAGGGTGGTTCCAAAGAATGTTTAGCAATATGGTGATATATTTATGTATATAAATATATATATATACATAAGGATCTGTAGGGCTGCAGGAGATCCACTGGGCTGGATCCATCTCTTTCCCAGGGCTTCCTGGAGGAAGGAAGGTGACTTCCCTGCTAACTCCCCCTCCCTTGTCTCCTGCAGGCAAACTGGTGATGATTGTCACAGAGTACATGGAGAATGGCTCCCTGGACACCTTCCTCAGGGTAAGGAGCTCACTTGTCTGTTTTACACACTGCACATCCCTGCTCCTGGTCTGAGTGGCTGGAGGAGAGGCTGGCTCCTGCTTCTCACCCCCCTGCATGGGACCAACATGCTCTGGGAGCTCCAGGGCACTTCAGCTCCATCAGGCACCTGCCAAAGGAGGCAGGAGGTGAGGGGGGTGACAAGAGAGAGGCTTAAGGGAGGGACTGAGCTAAGGATGAGGTGTCCTAGGGGGTCAGTCCAGCAAGAGCAGCACCAACAAGTTGCTAAGAAGAAGCAGGAATGAACTCTGGGTTGTTTCCTCTGCAGAAACACGACGGGCAGTTCACCATCATCCAGCTGGTGGGAATGCTGCGTGGCATTGGAGCAGGCATGAGGTACCTGGCTGACCTGGGCTACGTGCACAGGGACCTGGCAGCCCGAAACATCCTGGTCAACAGCAACCTGGTCTGCAAAGTCTCTGATTTTGGCCTCTCCCGCATCCTGGAGGATGACCCTGATGCTGCCTACACCACCACGGTGGGTGGCTCCTGGCATGGCTGTGTCACTGAGCCTTTCTGACCATTATTGCCCCAGGCCACTGAGAGATGGACAGGGACACTTCCCATCAGCCCAGGTTGCTCCAAACCTCCTCGGTCCTCTTCAGAAGGTGCCATTCCATCACTTGTCTGATCTGCTGGAGATAGGGATGGAATCTCAGACTGGTTTGGACTGGAAGGGACCTTAAATATCACCCCGTTCCAACCCCCTGGATGGAGAGGGACACTTCCCATCTGCCCAGGTTGCTCCAAGCCTCTTCAGAAGGTGCCATTCCAGCACATCACTTGTCTTGGGATGGAGTCCCAGACTGGTTTGGACTGGAAGGGACCTTAAATATCACCCAGTTCCAACCCCCTGCATGGACAGGGACACTTCCCATCAGCCCAGGTTGCTCCAAGCCCCATCCAACCTGACCTCTGATGATTTTTTTCAGGGTGGGAAGATCCCAATCCGCTGGACAGCCCCCGAAGCCATCGCCTACCGCAAGTTTTCCTCAGCCAGTGATGTCTGGAGCTTCGGGATCGTCATGTGGGAGGTGCTGGCTTATGGGGAGAGACCCTACTGGAACATGAGCAACCGGGATGTGAGTGACCCCGGGGGAAGAGGGACCCAAAGAGCAGCCTTGTCCCCTTGGAGGACACACCAGTGCCAGGCCCCTCCTTGCAGCCAAGAGGTCCAACCCATGGCTGTGCCCTACAAGCCTGGCTGGAGAGCTTTGGGATTTGTTGTGCCACCTCTGCCATTCCCTGGAAGGGGTCAGAGCTTCCCTAGGATCCCCACAGCCCCTCTGCTCCAACCCTCCCATTGCCTTGGCAGCCCCAGGTTTCCACCAATACTGGGCTTGTCAGAGCCCTGGGGAGACACTCTTACATCAAGGAGCAGAAAACCTGTAGGGAAATGTAGGTTATGTAGGAAAATGTAGGTTGTGGGGGCAAAATTCCTAAAAGGGGGCAGTAAAATGAATATTTTGACTCTGCAGGTTGCCAGGGCTCCTCTTTTTTACCTGTGGGGACTCAAAACCTGGCTGCTTTCTTCCTGCTCTGGGTCTCCTGAGAGTCCCCTTCCTCCTGAGCGTTTTTATTGGTTTAGAAAGTGGTTTAGTTGGGTGCAGGGCATAGATGCAGAGGCTCAGGTTGCCTCCTCCATGCAGACCTTCCTCCAGCCTTGCCAGTGGTGGCAAATCCTGGCTGTAGAGCAGTGGAATGGGAGAACATCTCTTGGCTTTGCTGGAGGGAAGCTGCAACATTTTCAGAGAATAATGGAATGGGTTGGGTTGGAAGAGATGTTAAAGATCATCCAGATGCAAATCCCATGCTCAGGGACATCTCCCACCAGCCCAGGGTGCTCCAAGCCCCATCCAACCTTCAGCACTGCCAGGGATGGGGCAGCCACAGCTTCTCTGGGAAACCTGGGCCAGGGGCTCAGCACCCTCACCCCAAACAATTTCTGCCCCATCTCCAACCTCAATCTCCCCTCTCTCTCCCACTTCCAAGCCATTCCCCCTCATCCCATCCCTACAGACCCTTGTCCCAAGTCCCTCCCCAGCTGCTCAGCTGCTGAGTGATCACAGAAGAACAGAATCCCAGGTTATTTTGGAAAGGAAGGGACATTAATGATGATCCAGTGCCACCCCTGCCATGCTCAGGGACACCTCCCACCAGCCCAGGGTGCTCCAAGCCCCATCCAACCTTCAGCACTGCCAGGGATGGGGCAGCCACAGCTTCTCTGGGAAACCTGGGCAGGGTCTCAGCACCCTCACCCCAAACAATTTCTCTTATATCTAACTTAAATGTCTCCTCTTCCAGCTTGAAACCATCCCCCCTTATCCTGTCACTCCATACCCCTTAAAAAAAAAGTCCCTCCCCAGCTTTCCTGGAGCCCCTTCAGGTTACTGGGAGACCACTCTTAGTTCTCCTTGGAACCTTCTCTTCTCCAGGCTGCAAATTTTCAGCCTTTTTGCACCACTTAGGAAATCAGAGACCTCACACAGCTGGCTGGAAACACACTTATCACTGACCATGAACCTTGTGTCCTGCTTCCCAGCACCTGATGCTCCAGGGCCCTTGGAGCTGGGCAGGATGGGAGCCCCACTTTGCCATGTGGCTTCTTTCCAGGTCATTAACTCCGTGGAAGAAGGCTACAGGCTGCCTGCCCCCATGGGCTGCCCCACAGCCCTGCACCAGCTGATGCTGGATTGCTGGCAGAAGGATCGTGGTGAGAGGCCACGCTTCCCCCAGATCGTGGGAATCCTGGACAAGCTCATCCGAAACCCCGAGCACCTCAAGTGCACAGCAACCATCAACAGGTAAGGGCTCCCTCCTGCAAGGGCTGGCAGCTGGAGTTGGGCAGAACGTGGGGGTTTGTAGCAAATAATGGGTATTTCTGTCTGGCTCTAGCAGCAGTGGGTGCCCTGTGGCCATGGGCAGGGGTTGGGGCAATCCCAAGCATAAATCCAGGCTGGGAGGAGAATGGAGTGAGAGCAGCCCTGAGGGGAAGGATTTGGGGGTGTTGGGTGAGGAGAAGCTCAACATGAGCCAAAAACCTGTGCTGGAAGCCCTAAACCCCCCCCTGTCCTGGGCTGCATCCCAGCAGTGTGAGCAGCAGGGACAGGGCTGTCCCCCTCTGCTCTGCTCTGGGACATCCCCTGGGGTGCTGGGTCCTGTTCTGGGGTCCCCAACAATTCTGTGATTTGGGGCCCATGGGTGCATCTTGCACTTCACTGCTGTGCTCCCACTGTGGCACCCCCAGCATCCTCCCATCCCAGGCAGGATGGATCCCAGGGTCCCAGGTCACTCAGAACCAACAAATCCTGGTCTAACCCCTCCTGTCCTGCTCACAGGTTCACCCAAACACGCTCGGACAGGGGTGTCCTTGACCTGTCCAGCTGCCTGACAGTGGAGGACTGGCTGGATTCCATCCGGCTGGGACACTACAGGGACAACTTTGCCATGGCAGGGTACTCCTCCCTGGGCATGGTGCTGAGGATGAACATTGAGTGAGTACCAGAGAACAAAAAGGGTTTTTTTCCCCCAGGTTGGGTTCCTCTTCCCCATCCCAGCCAGCCCCAAACACTGACCTTCCAGCTCCAGCTGACTGGTCCCTGATGCCAGGGACACAACCTGAAGGAAAGGGTGTTGAGACCTGGGGCAGTGTCTGAGGTGTCCTCACCTTGGAGAGAAGGTGTGGGAGGTGTAGCAAGAGGGTGTGAGTACCAAGTCACCTCTGGTGCTCCGTGGTGGCTCTGCAATGTCACCATAGGTAATTGGGGTCTTTCAGAAGGTCATAAAATCCAACCTCAGAGTCTCTGTCTCCTGGAACTTCTCACCTTGCCAAAAGCATCTCTGGAGCAGTGTGTGGCTGCTCCACACTTCGCCGCCTCTCTGGGGGTGTTGGGGAACCAGCAAGGCTGGGAGACACCTCAGAGCTTCTGCAGACCCTGCTGAGGGCTGGCTTGGTGGAGCTGAGCAGAGAGGCATCAGTGTGAATGGACAGTGAAGTGTCCAAGGCTGGGTTAAGTAAGGAGAAAAAGTCTCCCTCCACCCCCCCTCCTGTAAGGAGCTTGCTCTGCCACCTCTCCAGGGGGTCTCTGAGGTGCCTGATGCTCCGAGTAGTACCAGAAGAGGCACCAACTTCACTTGCTCCTCCTCTGGGCTTCCATTCCCCATCCCTTGTAGCACCAGGGTTGGCAAGAACCTCTCCTGCCTCTCAGAACCCCTGTTCCGTGTCAAAAGGCATGCAGCTCCTCTGCCTGGGGGAGGATGTGACACTGGGGACCTTGGGCAAGGTGTGGCAGGCAGAGACAGTAAAAGGGAGATGGAGGGACAGGGGCAGAGGGCTGTACCTGGGACCTTCACTGTGGGACTGGGCTGAGGCTGCTCCTTGCTCCTCATGCCCACCAGGGAAGGTTTGGTGTGGGGAAAGCTCATCCTCCATCTGCCTTTCTGATTGGGTTAGCTGGGGCCATCTGAATCCAATTTCAGAGCATGGGTCTTGTCACCCAGCAGCCTGTCAGGAGTGACCTCCCTGCTCCTGCTGCCCTCAGGGATGTCACAGGAGGATGTGTTCAAGTCCATGGCATCCTTCCTCCCTGGGATGATACCTTCCTTCCTTCCTGGGATGATGCCTGCCTGCCTCCCTTCCTTCCCAGGATGATACCTCCCTTTTTCCTTGAGATGATACCTTCCTTCTTCCCTGGGATACCTCCCTTCCTTCCTCCTTGGGATGATACCTCCCTTACTTCCTCCCTAGAATGATACCTCCCTTACTTCTTCCCTGAGATGATACCTTCCTCCTCGGGGTGATACCTCCCTTTTTTCCTGGGATGATGCCTTCCTTGCTCCCTGGGATGATGCCCATGGCCTTGTAGCAGCCTGGTGCTGGTTGGCAAGTGGAGAGGAGGCAGTGCTGGCCTGGGCTGGTCCATGGGGAGCACACAAGGAGAGGATCCATGTGTTGTGTGTGTGTCTGGGGCCTGGAACAGCTCCAACCATGGGGTGCCTGACAGTGTCTTTGTTCTCCAGGGATGTCCGGAGTCTGGGAATCACCATGATGGGACACCAGAAGAAGATCTTGAGCAGCATCCAGTCCATGAGGTCCCAGCTGCTGAACACAAATGGCCCCAGGAGGCATCTCTGATCCCAGAGCTGAGCCCACATCAGGCATTCCCTAACACTTCCCCTGGCAAAGGGGCAGCGAGGGTGGTGAACAGGAAAAGGGGCACCAGAGCAGGACCTGGAGCCCCACCAGCATCATTTTGATTTCAGAGTCAGTGGAAATGTGTCTTCCCAGACCCCCTGATGGTCCTGCTGCCTCCCTGCCCCACCTGCAGAGGGGAGCAGCCTTCCAAAGGGGTTAGGGACAGGTCATGATGCTCTCAATCTTCTGCTGTGTCCCTATGGGTTAGGGAGTTCCAGGGACAGGTCATGATGCTCCCATCTTCTGCTGTGTCCCTGGGAGTCTGGGAGTTCCAGGACAGGAGGTAACTCCTCCACATGATGGGATGACCCCAGCCCCACTTCCAGCTGGAGCTGATGTCAGACACAACAGCAATACCAGGAGTGGTTGGGATGAGGCTTTCCATGGCACACAACTCCTTGGGATCTGGGGAGCCTGTTTGGATCTCTGAACTGAAGAGGGCCCCATGGGCCAGCACATAGCAGGCACAACCCTGCTCCCATTACCTCCCAGTTCCAGTGTTCTCCAGCCTGAGCTGGCACCAGCCTGCAGGTGACTTCATGGCCCAGGAGGGCAAGGGACAAAGGAGAAGCTGGCAATGCCAGGGACAAATGACTCTGAGACTGAAGGAGACCTCCCCAGCATGGAGCAGAGGTGGCTGGGGTCTGCTAAATGGAGCCTCAGGAAGCCCCAGGGTGCTACAGGAAACTCTCCACCTCTTGGACCCACCAGCACTGCCCCTCTCTGGATCCAGCACTCACATCCCAGGGCAGCCAAGCCACGTTTTCTAGGGCCACAAGCTCAGGTTTCTCCCCCAGCAGCCCAGGTATCTCCTGACCTCCCCTAAAAGCTGAACCACAGCAGAGAGGAGTGGAGGGAGATCTTGCTCCCACCTTACATGATGGAGAGACAGAAAGACTTCTGCCAACCTCTTCTTTGTTCTTATGTTTCCCTAGAGAAACCCAAGAGCTGCCCCATCACCACCCTCCCTGTCTGTGCCCAGGGCTCCCATGTCACCTGCTGGGGAGGGGACCTGGGACACAGGTCCAGCTGCAGCCCCCCAGTCCTGTGCCTGGGACAGGGGCTCTGGACAAGGGGATTTTCATCCCCAGCCCAGGTATTGGGAGGGTGGCCTTTCCTCTCCTCTCTTCTCCACAGGAGCATCTGGTTTGGTGCCTCCAAAGGTTTGGGGAGGTGGTCTGAGGGGCTGAGACACAGAGGTGGCAGGGGCAGGCTGTGAGCTGGGAAGGTTTCTCTTTGGTGTAAATAGATTTTTTTGAGGGGTTGGGGGAGCTGTTTTACTGAAATAGGATGTTAGGTACACACACACATGGTCTTGAAGCACAGAAGCCTCAGTTGTGGGGCTGAACTCACTGCAAAAAAAAAAAAAAAAACAAAAAAACAAACAAACAAAAAAACATTTGCTGGGAGCCTGGTTGGGGAGGGAGGAGGAGAAGTGCTGGGAAGGGAACCATTGTGACAAGCAGGGCTCAGCCCTGGTCCTTGTCCCAGGATATCCTTGGCACAGGAGGTGCCACCCTGAGACAGGACCTGGCCTGGGGTCTGTTCCTCCCACTGCACTTTGGGCACCCAAGGGGTGGGGGGAGGGAGGGTTAAAGCCATTTCTCACCTGCAATAATCCTGGCTAAAGCCACCCTCCTGGGGCTGGCTTAGCTTCCCATCCTGGGCACTTGTGTCCTGATGGATTCTCTGACTGTGGCTTTGACTTTTCTGCTTCCTATGGAAGCTCTTTGTAACGGGGCTCAGATGCAATGTGTTGTTTCATTCCTATTGCACCCTGCACCCTGTCACCCACCCACCCTGCAGGCAGCAGCAGGATGCAGGTTCCCTACAACCACAGGATGGTCCTTTTCCCTCTTCCCATCATTTAGGAAGCAGGGAAAACCACAGAATGATCCCTGTTCCCTCTTCCCACCATTTGGGAAGCAGGGGGAATCACAGGATGATCCCTGTTCCCTCTTCCCATCATTTGGGAAGCAGGGGAAACCACAGGATGATCCCTGTTCCCTCTTCCCACCATTTGGGAAGCAGGGGGAATCACAGGATGATCCCTGTTCCCTCTTCCCACCATTTGGGAAGCAGGGGGAATCACAGGATGATCCCTGTTCCCTCTTCCCATCATTTGGGAAGCAGGGGAGAGCTGAGGCCAGGGTTTGCTGGGCAATCCTGAGGAGGTGGGTGCAGGGTCTGAGCTGCCAAATACCCTTCCCAAGGGGTTCTTGGGTCAGATCCTCCAGCCTGGGGTCTTTGGGTTGCTGCCAGGGTGGTGGGGCAGGGTTTACCTTTTATGTTCAGGGTGTGTAACTCCTTCTGGACAATAAAATTCCTTCTTCCTCTCCTGTTGCTGTGAGCTTCTGCTGCAAGCTGCTCACACAGAGTGAGTCCTGGGGACATGCAGGGGGAGCAGAATGGGGATGCCCAGTTCACCACCACCTTCCTCCACTCCAAAAAGCCTCCCACCTGTGAGGGATGCTTCCCTGGGGAGCAGGAATGTCTGTAAGGTGGAGCAATATATGAAGGGAAGGGTCAAGATGGGATTGTTCCAAAACCAAGTAATTGCTGGAGAGGGGAGGAGATCCTACAGGCAGGGGAGGTCTGGACTGCAGAGGTTCCTTTGAACCTCAGGGGTTTCCTGCAGGTTTTCCCAGACCCTTCTTGAATTCAGGGACTGGTAAAAAAAAAAAAAAAAAAAAAAAAAAAAGAGGGGGAAAAACCCCAGACAAACAAAATACCCCAGTAAAACTTCAACCCTCGTCCCACAAAACCTGAGCTGACTGCAAAGCACACCTTGCAGAATTTCTCTGGGGTCCCAGCTGCCCTCCAGTGAAGGATTTAACAACGTCTGAGTTGCAGGGACAGCCCAGCAGCAGCATTTTCAGGGAAGAAGGAAGCCGGACAGGCTCTTTTCCTTGCCACAGAACACCAAAAAGGCACCAGGACACAGGGTGGGAATGGGTCTATCCCCACCACGCCTGCTGGCATGTCCCCACCCTCTGCAGCCCCCAGCCCCATGTCCCCACTGCAGTCCCATGGTGCCACACAGCCCTGTCCTCCCAGCCACCCCAAACCTCCCCCCAACACATCCCCAAGAGCTGAACCTTACCATGGGCTTGGGGGGTCCAATCTGGGCAGGGGGGGACAAAGCTTTAATCCAGGGATCCTGGTGTCTGAGAGAGGACCTGGCTCTCCCTTTTGGAGAGGATGTGGGGAACCCATCAAGGCATCCCGGGGAAGGAACTCTTGAGGAGGTAAACTTTTACTGCTGAGAAAAGGTGATGGATACCCCAGCTTCTGTCTGACAGCAAATAAACCCCCTCAGGATTTTCAAACCTTCTTAAACATCCCCCCAAGAGGCTCCTATTCCAACATGCAGACTTGGGAGCTGGTCCTTTTCTGCTAGAGCAGCTTTCCCTTTCTGCTCACACCCAGTATTACCCCCAAGCCACCAGGAATTCCTCTTTAAAGCTCTGGCTGTGGCACTGGTGAGTGATGCTCTGTGAGCTCCCTGTGCCTGGAGGTGGCAGCCTGAACCTGCTGAGCACCTGCAGAGCCCTGCACAGAGCCAGAGATCTCAGCTCTGCACCCACACACAGGGTTTTCAGGGGTCAGATGGGACTGGGCATGTTGTGAACAGATGGTGAACTCTGCTTCCTATTTCCTGATCCCTTTCCTGTCTGATCACACAGCAGCCTCATCTGCCAAGGACAGCTGTATTCCCAGCCCACCCTCACTCTCTGCTTTCAGCACAGTCATTTAGCATCATGGCCCAACAAATTACTCAGGATGAGCTGATGGAAATTAGAAATATCCCCCACAGCTGCTGCTTTCACCCTCAGAAGGGCTGTGGGTTAAGCTCTGAATCAGCTGGGTTGGATTCATCCCATAGGGCATGGCTTGGAAACCACTATCAGGGAATGGGATAGAATCATGGAATGGGATAAAATCCTAGAATGGGCTGGGTTGGAAGGGAGCTCAGAGCTCATCAAGTCCAACCCTTGCTCCACTCCCCCCGTGGTTCCCAGCCCATGGCACTCAGTGCCACATCCAGGCTCTTTGGAAATCTCTCCAGACACGGAGAATCCACTACTTCCCTGGGCAGCCCATTCCAATGCCTGATCACCCTCTCCAGAAAGAAATTCTTTCTCATCTCCAACCTAAACCTCCCCTGGCACAACTTGAGACCCTGCCCTCTTGTCTTGCTGAGAGTTGCCTGGGAAAAGAGCCCAACCCCCCCCTGGCTCCAACCTCCTTTCAGGGAGTTGCAGAGAGTGATGAGGTCTCCCCTGAGCCTCCTCTTCTCCAGCCTCAACACCCCCAGCTCTCTCAGCCCTTCCTCACAGCAATTCTGCTGGATCCCTTCACAGCCTCCTTGTTCTTCTCTGGACCTGCTCCAGCACCTCAAGCTCCTTCCTGAGGGGCTGAGGGGCCCAGAACTGGACACAGGACTCAAGCTGTGGCCTCCCCAGAGCTGAGCACAGGGGCAAGGATAGCAGCAGGGTTGGTCCCAGGTTGGATAAAAGTGTCTGCTCTGCCATCAGGACAGTGTCAGAAGGCTCAGTGCCACAGCAACTCTGTTCCAGGGGCTAGAAACATGGAAAAACCCTGGCCCAGGTTTCCCAGAGAAGCTGTGGCTGCCCCATCCCTGGCAGTGCTGAAGGTTGGATGGGGCTTGGAGCACCCTGGGCTGTGGGAGGTGTCCCTGACCATGGCAGGGGGTGGAACTGGATGGGCTTTAAGGTCCCTTCCAACCCAAACCATATCCAGAGGTTCTGGTCTCCCTTTTCAGCCTGTATCTTTGTGTCTGCTCATACTGGGGAAGTTTTATGATGTTAAGAGACTTCTTCTATCTGCATTTGCAGTGTTCCAGCCCAGGTAAAAACAGGTAATGGGTCAGCACACAAATCAAAAGCTGTCTTGGAGTTTTTCCAGCAGTGGGGTATGAAACGTGTCACTGGAATTCCTCATTCCTCATTCCCAACAGGAAAAGCTGTCATGGAACAATCCACGTTAGCAAAAGAGAGAAGGGAAAGCCTGGGATACACCCCCCATGAATGCTTACAGAAAGGACTCAGTGCTTTAAACTTCCTAAACTGAGCAGGAAATGATGTGGCCCCAATAAGAAACCACTTTGGAAAGGTGCAAAGTAAGGGAAAGCTTGTGTTAAAATTTGGGATCTTAATCCACATTTATGGGAAGGGCCTTTAATAACTTGGGGGTGAGGATGTGCTTGGGTTTCCACAGATTCTGGACCTTGTTGGAGCCCAGCAAGATCTATAAGGCCAACCCTGAAGGAAAAGGACTGACAAACCCCTGAGTGTCCATGGAGCTGCTGAATTACTTGCTTATGGGTCTGGTTCTGATGCCTGGTGTGCCTGAGCCTAAAAGTTTGGAAGCTGAAAAGGGAGGGAAACTTTTTTTCAAAACCATGAAGAGGAATTAGGTTTCATTCTGGTGATATTTGTGGACTTTTGGTTTGTATGAGCTCGTGGAATTGTTTGCTAAAGCAAGAAAGGAGGAGATGTGGGAGGTGGGAAAGTTCATGTGGGTGATGAGGAAGGTTTATGCTGGGGGAGTCACCAAAGTCAGCAAAGGAATGGTGGAATAGCATTGGAAAACTGGAAAAAAACCAAGACTTTGGCAGGAGGAGCCTGGGAGGGTCTTGTGGGAGGCTCCTGGGGAATATTTAGAGTATAAATAGGATCCACAGGTGAATGAAGTTTGTTTTAGCAAGGGTTCAGTGTGGGTCCATGAATTAAATGCCACAAATGGTGCCCAAATGGGGTCTAGATTAGAAGCAGATGGCATCCTGCTCCTGTGGCTTTGCTTGGCTGAACTAAAAGGGAAAGGAAAAAAAAAATTGGTGGCCTCTTGGATCATAGAATCATAGAATCATAGAATCATAGAATCATAGAATTAGCCGGGTTGGAAGGGACCTCAGAGATCATCTAGTCCAACCCTTGACCCACCGGAGCAGTTGCTAGACCATGGCACTGAGTGCCACATCCAGTCTTTTTTTAAATGTCTCCAGGGACGGAGAATCTACCACCTCACCGGGCAGTCCATTCCATAGCCTGATCACCCTCTCCGTGAAGAAATTCTTTCTAATATCTAACCTAAACCTCCCCTGGCACAACTTAAGACTGTGTCCTCTTGTCTTGTTGAAGGTCGTCTGTGAAAAGAGTCCAGTTCCCACCTCGCTACAGCCTCCTTTCAGGTAGTTGTAGACAGCAATGAGGTCTCCCCTGAGCCTCCTCTTCTTCAGGCTGAACAGCCCCAGCTCCCTCAGCCTCTCCTCATAGGGCCTGTGCTTGAGTCCCTTCACCAGCCTGGTTGCCCTCCTTTGGACCTGTTCCAGGACCTCTACATCCTTCTTAAACTGAGGGGCCCAGAACTGGACACAGTACTCGAGGTGTGGCCTCCCCAGAGCTGAGCACAGGGGCAGAATCCCTTCCCTGGACCTGCTGGCCACGCTGTTCCTGAGCCAGCCCAGGATGCCATTGGCCTTCTTGGCCACCTGGGCACACTGCTGGCTCATGGTCACCTTCCTGTCAATCCAGACTCCCAGCTCCCTTTCTCCAACCACTCTGTGCCCAGCCTGGAGCTCCCCATGGGGTTGTTGTGGCCAAAGTGCAGGACCCGGCACTTGGAATGTTGAACCTCATCCCCTTGGGATCATCCCAACTCTCCAGTCTCTCCAGGTCCCTCTGCAGAGCCCTCCTGCCTTCCAGCTGATCCACACTCCCCCCAGCTTGGTGTCATCTGTGAATTTGCTGATGATGGACTCAATCCCCTCATCTAAATCATCAATGAAGATATTGAACAGCACTGGGCCCAACACTGATCCCTGGGGGACACCACAGCCGCCATTTTGGACACCACAGCCGCCAACTGGATGCAGCCCCGTTCAGCACCACTCTCTGGGCCCGTTCCAGCCAGTTCCTAACCCAGCACAGGGTGCTCCTGTCCAAGCTGTGGGCTGACAGCTTTTTCAGGAGAATGCTATGGGGGACGGTGGATTATCTCTGCTGGGCAGAACCAAGAACCAGGGATGGGGAATCCTCTTAGGGCAGGGCAGGAAGGTGCCTCCCTGTCCACTGGGCTTGACCCCATCCTCAGGGACACACAGCAGGGAGGGATTAAACTCCATTTAGTGCTGGGCTCCTCTGAACCTGTTAAGAAAAGCTGAAGCTCTTCATTACAATTCTTTTATTTCTCTCCCATTCAGAGCTGGCAGTGAAGGGTCAGCAGCTCTTATGAAATTTTCAATCCTCACAGGTTTTGAATTTACATGTTTGGGGTTTTTTTGGTTGTTTTTTTTTTTGTTTTTTTTTTTCCCCCTGTATCTGAGCTGGAAGAAGATGATGAATAAAAGATGAAAATTGGAGGTCTCCAATCATTTAAGAGCCACGCAAGGAGCATTTATTCTGGGAAGGAGCAGGAGCCCAACTCGTGCTGCTTGCATACCAAAAATGAGCAGCAAACTTCAAACAGGGCCCAAGCAAAGGGTTTGAGCTTTGATGTCAGTGGGTGCTGGGGTGCAGGGAGGAGCAAACCTGGGCATCTGGAATTCTCAGGGGTCTCTGGAGCAGAGCAACAGCTTCCTTGACTCCAGCTGCTCCAGAGGAGAGAGGAATCCCAGTGGTTCCATTGCTGCTTTTCCTCTGCTGAGCCCTGCTGAGAGGTGTCAGGATCTTGTGCACCTTCTTCAAGAGGAAGGGAGGGGTGAATGGTGGGGAAAAGAGGGAGCCAGGGTTGGGTGCTCTAGGATGTGGCTGGAAGGCTTGGGAAGAGATGGAGCAAGGAGAAGGAGCTGGGATGAGCTCAGAGCAGAGTGGGGGGAAGGTGATAGCGAGTGGGCAAACTGTGCCTGGTGTGGAAAAGAGCTGTGCAGAACTCGGGGCTGCTGAGGTTTGCAAAGTAAAGCAACATTTTAGCAAAAGCTTTGGTTTCTCTGCTCAGAAAGAGGAACACAGACACTGGAGGAAAGTGGTATTGTGGTATTCTGACCCCTGCTCTCCTGACACTGTGTCCTCAGCTGCTCCCTGACAGCACCCACAGCATCCACAGCATCCACAGCATCCACAGAGTCCACAGAGTCCACAGCACCCACAGCACCCACAGAGTCCACAGTAACCAAAGCATCCACCACATCCACAGCATCCACAGCATCCAGAGTTCATAGCACCCACAGCACCCACAGCATCCACAGAGTCCACAGTCCACAGCACCCACAGCACCCACAGAGTCCACAGAGTCCACAGCACCCACAGCATCCACCACATCCACAGCACCCACAGCACCCACAGAATCCACAGCACCCACAGCATCCACGGCATCCACAGCATCCACAGCACCTACAGAGTCCACAGCACCCACAGAGTCCACAGCAACCAAAGCATCCACCACATCCACAGCACCCACAGCATCCACAGCATCCACAGAGTCCACAGCACCCACAGCACCCACAGCACCCACAGCACCCTGGGCTGCTCCTGCAGGCTGCTGAGGGCAGTGGGCAGGGTCCATCCGGGTTGGGGATTGGTGGGATCTCCTGGGGCTGACAAGCACAAGTTCCCCCAAGTTTCACTCCCCTGCCCTCCCTCCCTGAGGCCAGCTGCCAGGGGGACACGGAGCTGTGTGCCACAAGTTGGCCACACCGAGGGCAGCAACCTCCTTGAAATTCCCTTCCCATGGATGCTGGGAGCCAGGAGGGGCTCTGAGCTGGGGGGAGCTTGGGGTTTGTTTGCTCTCTGCAGAGTGCCTGTCAGATCCTCACCTCTCAGAGGGGCTGGAGCTGGGGGCTGCAGGGACCTCCCTGTCCCTCAGCAACTCCTCGGTGTCGGTGCTGACAGCAGCAACCTCCCTGCCCTCACTTTGAGCCTCTCCCAGGACTGACTCCCACACCTGACAGAAATCCTCAGTTTTTACACATCCCCATTTTGGCAGCCAAGCCCCTGGAGACCTCACTTTTGGCCCCATCCCTGGGGCAGTGTTCAAGGATGGACTGGATGGGGCTTGGAGATCTCATCTCCATCACTTCTTCCAGTTTGAAACCATTCCCATTCATTCCATACCCCCAGACCTTTGTCCAAAGTCCCACAGCTTCTCTGGGAAACCTGCCATGCTCAGGGACACCTCCCACCAGCCCAGGGTGCTCCAAGCCCCATCCAACCTTCAGCACTGCCAGGGATGGGGCAGCCACAGCTTCTCTGGGAAACCTGGGCCAGGGGCTCAGCACCCTCACCCCAAACAATTTCTGCCCCATCTCCAACCTCAATCTCCCCTCTCTCTCCCACTTCCAAGCCATTCCCCCTCATCCCATCCCTCCAGGCCCTTGTCCCAAGTCCCTCCCCAGCTTTCCTGGAGCCCCTTCAGGCACTGGAAGGTGCTCTAAGGTCTCGTATACAAAGGCAAAACCCCTGAATAGATTCTTTTTGGGGGCAACCAGAGCACACTTGCTGCCTGCTCCCTGTGCTGCATCTCCTCATCTTGCCTGTCACGTCCAAACCTGGGCTCCCACCCATCCCAACCAGCACCAAGGAGCAACCACCTCACAGTCAGGGACCAAGAAAACCCTCCAGACACAGAAAAGACAGAAAAGCCCCATACAACCCACTGCTCTGATGACCTTCAGAGCCTGCAGGTGACTTGGAGCTTCCCTGGGACAATGTGGAAGCATCGGGGAGCCCAGTCCCCCCCTGAGCCCTTCCCCAGCGCTGTCCCAACCCTGGTTTTCCTCTCCCCTGGTTTCCTGCCATGGTTCTGGCTTCCCAGCTGTGCTTCCCCAACCTTTCCCACCGGGTTTTTTTGTTTTGTTTTTTTTTTTTCTCCTTGCTGAAGTGGAGCAGAACATGAAATATGAATGAGGCTCCTCGGTCTGTCGCGTGCTGCTGGGCTGGACCCTGACTCGATTAGTGCTGATGTTTCTTTCATGAGTGAGAGGTTTTTCTCCTCTCCCCAGCTTCTCCTCCACAAACACCAAGCTCAGTCACGGAAGCAGACGGCTGATTAACCACCCACTGCTTGGCTCTGCTCCTCCCTGCCTGCCAGACCTCCAGTCCCTCCCTTCTGTCCCTGTCCCCCAACACCCCACACCACTCCAGAGCCCACCCTCACCCTACTGCCAGCTTTGGGTTTTAATGCCATGGACAGAACAAGAGGAAATAAATGGCCTTGGGTTGCCCGGGGTTGGGTTAGATAGGAATTTGGGAGCAATTTCTGCCTGAAAGGGATTTCCAGTCTCTGAGTCAGGATGTGCAGAGCTGGGGTGGAATTCCTGATCCTGGAGGGGTTTCAGAACTGGAGAGAGGTGGTGCTGAGGGATATGGGATGGTGCTGAGGGATATGGGATGGTGTTGGGGTAGCAGTCAGGCTAGATGATCTTTAAAGGTCTTTTCCAACCAAAACAATGCTCGAATTCCTGTGTCAAATGCAGAGTTGTCTGCCTGTAGGGATGGGTCTGGACATAGCTGGACACAGAGCAGCTCTGGGGGAAGAGGTTCTTGGTGTGGAGGGGTGCAAAGCTGTTACCTCCTCCATGAAGGACACAGCTCCTGCTCTAGAGATTCTCCTCAGCAGGCTGATAAATGCAAAACCTTGATGATTTTCCTAATGGCCAGGCCTGCAAAATAAGCCTGGCTCCTGAGGATTCAGCTGGGTTATTTCAGGCAGCTAATTGTGCCTAGCAAGGACCTTCCCACTGGTCAGATTCTGCAGTTTTCTGGGGCCAGGTGAGTGCTAACAGCCTGCCCTGTGGGGCAGGGGGAAGGGGACACAGCAAGGATCATAATTCCCCCCTCTCTCTGTCCTTTTGTAAGGTCACCTTGAAGCTGGAAAGGTTTGAAAACTTTGTGCATCCCAAATTGCCTCAGGTTTTTTTCCTGCACAGCAGTCACTCCTCCCCAGCTCCATCTCCTCCATGGGGATGTAACTGGGTGGTTGGGTGGTGGCAGAGCAGGAAACATGGGTTTTATCTTGATTTTATTGGACACCCTCTCCCACAGCATCCTTGGAGCTGAACTGAAGAAGTGGGGGCTGGATGATGGGGGAGTGAGGTGGATCAGGAGCTGGGGGAAGGATAAAAGCCAGAGAGGTGGAGTCACTGGGATGGAATCCAGTTGGAAGTGTTTCTAGTGGGGTCCTTCAAGGGTCAGTACTGGGACCAGTCCTATTCAGTATATTTATTGATGACCTGGATGAGGGAACAGAGTTTGCTGATGACAGAAAGCTGGGAGGAGTGGCTGACCCCCCCAGGAGGCTGTGCTGCCATCCAGAGGGACCTGGGCAGGCTGGAGAGTTGGGCAGGGAGAAATTTAATGTATTACAATGAGGGCAAGAGTAAAGTCTGACATCTGGGAAAGAACAACCCCAGGTACCAGTATAGGCTGGGGACTGAGCTGTTGGAGAGCAGCAGAGGGGAAAAGGACCTGGGGGTGCTGGTGGGTGGATGGAAGGGTGCCCAGGAGCCAACAACGTGTCCTGGTGGCCAAGAAGCCCAGTGGCACCTGGGGGGCATCAGGAGGGGGTGGTCAGTAGAGAGAGAGGTTCTCCTCCTCCTCTGCTCTGCCCTGGGAAGGTCACATCTGGAATGTTGTGTCCAGTTCTGGGCCTCTCAGTTCCAGCAGGACAGGGAACTGCTGGAGAGAGTCCAGAGCAGAGGCAGCAAGGTGATGGAGGGAGTGGAAAGGCTGAGGGAGCTGGGGAGAGGAGGAGAATGAGGGGTGAGCTCAGTGATGTTTATAAATCTGTAAGGGGTGAGTGCCAGGAGGATGGAGTCAAGATTTTCTCAGGGGTGACCTGAGGACAAGGGGCAATGGTTATAAACTGGAGCATGGGCAGTTCCATAGAAATATTAGGAAGAATTTTTTCCCTGTGAGGGTGAGGGAGCCCTGGCCCAGGCTTCCTAGGGAGGTTGTGGAGTCTCCTTCTCTGCAGATATTCAAAATCCATCTGGATGTGTCCCTGTGTGACCTCCTGGAGGTGACCCTGCTCTGGCAGGGGTTTGGACTTGATGATCTTTCAAGGTCCCTTCCAACCCCTGACTTTCTGTGATCCCATGATCTCACACCTGCCTTACACTCAGCAAGGTCTTGGTTGCCCCTTTCCCAGATGACCAGCTGCAGGAGGCATCAAAAGCACCAGGACTTTGCACAAGAATTAAATATTTGATGATCTGGAAAGGGTTGAGTAATTCTGCAGCTGAAAACTTTCCCTCTGCCTTTTGCATCCCTGGGTTGCATCTCTGCTGTTAATGATGTGCATGCATAAAAATGTCCCAGGCAGTACCAGTGGGCACCAAAAAAACCTCCATCTGTGAAGATTTTCAGCTCTCAGGTTGGTCAAGGGCAAACTGATCTGACTTTGGAGTTAGCTGTGCTTGGAGCTGGACTGTGGATCTCCAGAGAGCCCTCCCAACCTCAATCTTTGGCTGAGTCCCTTCCAACCCAGCCCATTCTAGGATTCTATGATTCTACCATTCCATGTGGCTGGAATGCTCAGGCCAGCTCCCTGCCCCAAAGCCAAGGGCTTTCCATGTTCTTCTGCCCACACTCTGAGGGGGGAATCAATGGGATGGAGCAGGAACAGCCTCCAGGGTTTGATTAGCCTGCTGGAATAGACGGAGTAGTGATGGGACAGAGCAGTCCAAAAGCACAGACATGGGTGTTTCAGCCTCTGAAGGACTGACCCACTCCCAACCCCCCAATCCCACCTTATCCTGAGGTTTTGGGAAGCAGCTCCCCAGCTCAGGAGCGTTTGTGATTCCTGCTCTTCCCCAGCTTTGGCTGCCCCTCTGCCCAGCCAAGGTGAGGCTTTTTGCTGCCTTGCTGCTTCCAGACAGCTTCCACGGCTCTGCCTTTGGCTTCAGCAGGGGGAAAGCAGGGATGGAGGCATCCGAGCAGTGATCCCATGGCCCTGGGGAGCACTTGACACGCGATTCCTCCCCCACAGTCCACGCTTTACACGCCAGTGCTGCCACAACACAGCCAGCAGCACGGGCTTGCTCTGACACAGGCTCCAGCTCCCTGGCTTCTCCTTTTCCTGGCCACCGGACCAAGGGGATCATAGAATCATAGAATAACAGAATGGGCTGGGTTGGAAGGGAGCTCAGAGCTCATCAAGTCCAACCCTTGATCCACCGCTGCTGCAGTTCCCAGCCCATGCTGCCTGGGGAGCTCCTCTTCCATCTCTACAAACCCTGAGATTCCTCCCAGGTCAACCCTGGCCAGTTGGGTCACCAGGCTGGGCTATGCCTGCCCAGCACACAGCTCCTTTTTCCCTGGCTGTGACATTCTAGAGGGACAAGAACCAGCTCCAGTGCAGACCTCACCCCCTGGGCATGGTGCAGGATGGGTTCCTTGTAGGTTTGAGGGGTTGTTATCATAGAATCCTAGAATGGGCTGGGTTGGAAGGGAGCTCAGAGCTCATCAGCTCCAACCCTTGCTCCACTCCCCCCGTGGTTCCCAGCCCATGGCACTCAGTGCCACATCCAGGCTCTTTGGAAATCTCTCCAGACACGGAGAATCCACTACTTCCCTGGGCAGCCCATTCCAATGCCTGATCACCCTCTCCAGAAAGAAATTCTTTCTCATCTCCAACCTAAACCTCCCCTGGCACAACTTGAGACCCTGCCCTCTTGTCTTGCTGAGAGTTGCCTGGGAAAAGAGCCCAACCCCCCCCTGGCTCCAACCTCCTTTCAGGGAGCTGCAGAGAGTGATGAGGTCTCCCCTGAGCCTCCTCTTCTCCAGCCTCAACACCCCCAGCTCCCTCAGCCCTTCTTCACAGGAATTCTGCTGGATCCCTTCACCAGCCCAGTTGCCTGCTTTGGACCTGCTCCAGCACCTCAATCTCCTTCCTGAGCTGAGGGGCTCAGAACTGGACTCAATATTCCAGATATTCCAGAGGATGGGCACCCCTGGGTGCTGCTCCAGAAGCAGAGGTCTCAGCAGAGCCCAGGGGAAGCCCCAGGGGAACCCTTCCCTTTGCTTTGCCTGTCCCTGCCTGGCTGTCCCTGGTGATGCTGTAGCAGGGCTGGGGACACCTTCCCACAGCAGTCACTGGTGGGAGGTGACCATCCCAGCCACAGCAAGCAATTCACCACCCCACCACTCCAGTGTGGTGAACAGATTATTTTTCAAGCTGAAATTATCATTCATTATGGCTCTTCTGGCCACTCTGTCTCAGTCTTCATCCAACTGTGTCTCAGTCTTCATCTCCTGTGAAGTTTATCTGTTGTAGCTTTAGCCAGGAACCCCACTCAGCCCCTGACCAAGCCTCACCTGGGGCTCAAGGCTTCAGGAAAGAGGGAAGGAGGCCCTGGGGGTGATGGGGAGTGAATCTGTCACTGGAAGGTCAGGACAGGAGACACACTCTTGAGGCAATACCAGGGGACACCCAAGCACAGGAGCTGCCCCTGAGGGTCCATTCCAGGTGGGAAATGGAGGGGGGTTGGAAATAGGAATGTCCTAAACCCACGAGAAGCCCTGTCCCATGCTGCTTCACCAAGAGTGTGCAAGGAGCTGGTTATGGGGGACCTCTGGTTGTCTCTGTCAGTGCCACCAGAACAGTGACATTGTCCCCAGGGGCAGGACAGCAGGCACACTGTACAGGCAACACCAACAGGGGACACCCAAGCACAGGAGCTGCCCCTGAGGGTCCATTCCAGGTGGGAAATGGAAGGGGTTTGGAAATAGGAATATCCCACCCAAGCCCAGGAGAAGCCCTGTCCCATGCTGCTTCACCAAGAGTGTGCAAGGAGCTGGTTATGGGGGACCTCTGGTTGCCCCTCTCAGTGCCACCAGAGCGGTGACATTGTCCTCAGGGCCATGCAGAAGGATGTCCCCAAGCCCAGGGATGCTTTGGGGGGGCTCTGTGGGGTGGCATGGCAGTGCTGTGCAGGCTGGGGCTGCAGGGGATGCTTGGTGAGGTTCTCATCTCCTGGACATCAGGCTCCAGACTCCACCTGCTGAAATAAAAGTGGAATTTCCCCGAGCTGGCTGTGCTGGGGGGATGCACTGCTGGTGCTCAGCACTGGGAAGGAGGAGACCAGGGCAGGCAGAGATGAACTGGGCTATGGATGCAGCCTTGAGAATTTGGGTGTTTCCCAGGAAAAGCTGAAACCTCCACTCAGCTGGACCAGCAGCAACATTTTTGCAGTGTCCCCCTGATACCTGGGAGTTTGTCCTGGGTGGATGCCCAGAGCCATGGAGCAAAGGAGCTGCCACCCCAGTTTCCTCACTGGAAATGTCCCATCAGGGATGCAGCTCTGCAGGGCCATGCACCAGAGGATGCACAGGATGTGCCTGCAGTGCTGTAGCAGCAAAAAAACCTCTTTTCCCCCTTCCTGGGGTTCCAAGAGGTGGTTAGGGTTGGTGTGGCCAGGTGCAATGTCCCTGCTCCTCTGCCCACCCCCCAGGGCTGGGTCTGTCCCCTCTTTCTGTGGGTGCTGCAAGGAGAGGGGGAAGCCTTGGGGCAGGGCTGGATGTGACCCTGGTGGCTGTGGGGGACCCAGCTTGTTCCTCCTGCTCCCTTCTGCTCCTGACTCTGCTGGCAGGGAAGGGAGGAACAGCTCCTGCCCACTTATTTCTGAGAAAAGAGAAAATAGAGACTGGTGATTTTCTCTGGGGGGCTGAGCACAGATCAATCTCAATGTGCTCTCTGAAGCCTAAAGGACACCTTGAAAACTTCTTTTGTCAGGAAAGAAGATGATTTCTCTCTCCCTAGGGCTCCTTGGGGACTTCCCAACAGATTTCCAGCATCTAAGAGAGCATCTTCCCTGTGCCACCTCCCCTGACAACCTCCAGCACGGCATGCCCAGGGGCTGCTGCTGAGTAGAGGGAACCATGGATGCAGGTTTATCCCCAGGATCCTTGCAGTTTCTTCTCTCTGGGACATCTCTCACATCTCCCTGGATGGGGTAGGTGCCAGTGAGAGAGTTACATCTCAGTCCTACAGCTCCTGGCACAGGTTGGTCTCTGATGCTCACTCCCTCTTAGGCTCAGCCACACAAACTCAATCCTGCAGACACCTGTAAGTGATGGAGCATCTCAGAGCTGCCTTCAGCTCAGCTTAAAGCACCCCCAGGGCCTGAAGGGGCTCCAGGAAAGCTGTGGAGGGACTTGGGACAAGGGCCTGGAGGGATGGGATGAGGGGGAATGGCTTGGAAGTGGGAGAGAGAGGGGAGATTGAGGTTGGAGATGGGGCAGAAATTGTTTGGGGTGAGGGTGCTGAGCCCCTGGCCCAGGTTTCCCAGAGAAGCTGTGGCTGCCCCATCCCTGGCAGTGCTGAAGGTTGGATGGGGCTTGGAGCACCCTGGGCTGGTGGGAGGTGTCCCTGAGCATGGGAGGGAGTTGGAGCTGGATGAGCTTTAAGGTCTCTCCCAACCCAACTCATTCCATGATTCTTTGCAGGGTCAGCTCTACCCTCACCTGTCCCTGGTGTCAGCCAAAGGAGACAGCTCAGATCATCACTGGGATCCCTGCAGAGCAGGAGAATCTAGGAGATTCCCATGGAACAGGAGTGTCCCTCTCCCCTTCCCATTGCAGCTGCCTCTTCCATCCCTCCCATCCCATTCTGCTCCTGTGCTTGGCTCTGCCTCATCCTCTTTGCTTGGCACAGCAGAAGGGACACAAAACTCAGTGAGAAGGGTTTGGAAGTGGGGGGGAAGGGCAAAGGATAAGCAGACATTTCACAGACCCCCCCTATTCCCATGTTTACCCACCAGCTGCTGACGAGAGACCCAAATTAAGGGTGAAAAGGTAACGGGATGAATCGTGGAGCTGTGCCCAGCAGCACACTGGTTTTCCCAACACAGCCACCACTTCCCCAGCTCTGTGACACACGAAGGTCACCCCAGCCTTTCCCCTGACCCATCTGGGAGAGCTCACCACCCACATGGAAGTGTCCCCATGTCCCAGAAGCTCCACCCCAGGCCCATTGCTTTGATCCTGTAATTTAGCACCAGGAAAACTGTTGCGTTCTGAAATTAGGCAGACAGGGAGCTCCCTTTAAGCTGGGGGAAATTACTTCCACATCATTTCAAATTTTCTGCTCTATTAATTTCCCCCTAGTCTGTCATTTGCTTCGTCCCAAAGCTCCTGGGGATCAGCAGAGCCTCTGCTAGGCATGATGCTCAGGCTGTTCCTCTTGGGACAAATGCTGGTGGCTCTCTGGGCACACCTGAAAGCTCAGCCAGATCCAGCACTTGAAGAGTCCTGGGATGGAAGCTAAACTACCCAGCTTTAATGAAACGGTGATGATGAAAAGGAGAAAAATTACTAAATCTATACAAATATACAGAAAATTGATCCCAGGTTCCTCCCCCCTCTCCCCCAATAACTCTCCCATCCCCACCGAGGCTGCAGGGCAGCCCTGGGAAAGTCCAGGCTGGAATCCTGGGGTCAGGAGCAGTTGGGAGCTGGAGGCAGAACACAGAGATTCAGGCTGGGATGGATCAGGAGCACAGGGAGAGGAAGGGATGGAATCCTCCCAGGGTGCTGAAGCAAACAGGGACAGGCAAAGAAGGGGAAGCAGGAAGGGGTTTGACCCTGGTGATCCCTCCAATTTATCCTGAGGATGAGGTGCATGGGATGGAATCCTCTGTTTGGTCAGTTTTGGTCATTTCTCTTGTCCCTTCCTCCCCAAAGGAGGGTTTCAGGTGTGAGCTCTTGACTCATTTTCTCCTTCTGGAGGGCAAAATGTTCCTCAGAGCCGAGCAGTGCTTTGGTTCTGCAGCCCATTCTCCAGCAGTAACTATAACCATGGAGTGGGATCAGTCCCAGCAGCTGCCACTGAGAACCTTGCTGTTCATTTCAGCAGTGCAGCTCCTTCTGAGAGACTGAGCTGAAAGCAAAATTAGACAGAAAATCCCCTTTATCCTGGCCCAAACCAGGTAACCAAAATTCCCTTTATCCAGACCTTACTTCAGACCATTTGCCCTGCTTGCCCAGCCAGCTGGGGCTCTGCCCTGTGCTGCAGGTGAGCACTGCAGGTGGGATGCTCTCCAGCCCTGGGGTTGGATTAATCCCCCTCCTCCTCACTCTTCATCAATTTCTCTCCCCAGGGTGGTCCCTCATTAGCATCCTCCTGCTGCCCTCCCATTGCTCTCCCTGGTCACACCATCCCCAAGGCTGAGGTAGGACTTAGATGAATCATTTATCTCCAGCAGCAATTACTGTTACAAACAAGTAATTAATGCTGTGGCTCTCAGCTTGCTCTGAACGTGGGACACAAAGTGGGAGGCAGAAACACTGCAGAGGATGGATCTTTGATGGAGGCTGGAGATGGGGAAGAAGTTCTTTGGGGTGAGGGTGCTGAGCCCCTGGCCCAGGTTTCCCAGAGAAGCTGTGGCTGCCCCATCCCTGGCAGTGCTGAAGGTTGGATGGGGCTTGGAGCACCCTGGGCTGGTGGGAGGTGTCCCTGACCATGGCAGGGGGGGCACTGGATCATCATTAATGTCCCTTCCTTTCCAAAATAATCTGGGATTCTGTGCTTCTGTGATCACTCAGCAGCTGAGCAGCTGGGGAGGGACTTGGGACAAGGGCCTGGAGGGATGGGATGAGGGGGAATGGCTTGGAAGTGGGAGAGAGAGGGGAGATTGAGATGAGATCTTAGGAAGAAATTGTTTGGGGTGAGGGTGCTGAGCCCCTGGCCCAGGTTTCCCAGAGAAGCTGTGGCTGCCCCATCCCTGGCAGTGCTGAAGGTTGGATGGGACTTGGAGCACCCTGGGCTGGTGGGAGGTGTCCCTGACCATGGCAGGGGGGGCACTGGATGGGATTTTAGGTCCCTCCAACCCAAACCAGTCTGGGGTTTGGTGACTCAGTGCATGGACACATTCTCAGGGCCAGGTTCACACAGGTGGGGAGTGAGGGGCTTCATCATACCCAGGTCTGGGAGAGCTGAAGCCCCTGGAGCAAAGGTTGGTGTCAGGTCCACTCAGGGGGAGAAACCCATCTCCTAAGCTTGTTCTCTCACCCAGTCCTTGGAGAGGAGCAGGATGGATTTTGGTGCTGCTGAGAGCACAAATTCCGTGTGAGCATCCCCTGCGTGCAGGCAGGGAGGTTCTGCTGCTGGCAGGGAGGTTCTGCTGCTGGCAGGGAGGTTCTGCTGCTGGCAGCTGGGCCTGGGGCTCATCCAAGCTGAAAAAGTTTCATCTCCTCCCCGTGCCCAACCCATCCCCAACTCCATCCCCAGCACCTGCTGGCCTCTCCCTGCAGCCCCCTCTGGGAGCATCCCCACCTCAGAGCCCCTGGCAGGGACCCAGGAGGTGGGGATTGGAGTTCTGAGAGTGGCAGGGAAGCTTTTTGAGTGACTTCTTCAAAGGCAGAGTGGTGGAGGCTGGGGTCACTGGGAGGCCATTCCCTGTCACTTCTCCATCAGCTCTTCCCCCAAACACCCCGAGCTGTTTTCAAAGGGATTTAAATGAATCACCTCTACTCCACAGAAAAACTTTTCTCCCCCTCCTTCCCCTTTGAAGATACTCACAACATGTTGGACTTATCAAGACTAATTTTAGAGAGGGAAAAAAAAAAAAAAAAAAGAAAAAAAAAAATAAAAAAAACAACAGAAAAAAAATATGCAAACTACAGACTCAGGCCCCTGAAGACTAAAGCTCTGTCTAAGAGCTCTTCTAAGGCGTGCAGATGTGACGGGGCTGCCTTATCTTGGAGTCAGTGCTGGAGTAGAGAGCCACGTAACCAGGGACTATTTCCCATCTGCTGCATAAATCTAAAGTTACTTCAGGCAGAATGAGGAATCAGAAGCTACTTCAAAGGCATTTGAGCTCTGTATCTGTGTCAAACCGCAGCTCTAAGCACTCCGTGTTGCCCTCCTATTAAAGATGAACTTTTGTACTCGGTTAGATGTCTTAAAAAGCATAAAACATCAGTTCAGTTGCTTTTCAAGTACTCCCACCCCCACCCCCTGCTCAGCTCCTTTGCAAAAGCAGAACCTGGTGGGATATTTGTGAACAAACAGCCCTGGTTCTGCTGCAGAGGTTGCACCCCCAGCACAGGAGGGTTGGCTGGGAGCTCCTGCCCTTCCCCAGCCTTGCTCAGCACCAAGAGGAGATGTCACCACTCTGTCATGGTACCTGGGGACCAGGGAACCCCTTCCCACTGACATGTCCCCATCCCTTCCCATCTCCCAGCCCTTCATCCCTGCAGCCAGCACATCCCTCTCACTTCCATCTCCCCTGGATGAACATCTTCAGCAAACGCTTCAGCAAACACTTCAGCAAAGCCTTTGACACCGTCTCCCACAGCATCCTCCTGGAAAAGCTGTCAGCCCATGGCTCAGCCAGGAGCACTCTGTGCTGGGTTAGGAACTGGCTGGAACGGGCCCAGAGAGTGGTGCTGAACGGGGCTGCATCAAAATGGCGGCTGTGGTGTCCAAAATGGCGGCTGTGGTGTCCCCCAGGGATCAGTGTTGGGCCCAGTGCTGTTCAATATCTTCATTGATGATTTAGATGAGGGGATTGAGTCCATCATCAGCAAATTCACAGATGACACCAAGCTGGGGGGAGTGTGGATCAGCTGGAAGGCAGGAGGGCTCTGCAGAGGGACCTGGAGAGACTGGAGAGTTGGGATGATCCCAAGGGGATGAGGTTCAACATTCCAAGTGCCGGGTCCTGCACTTTGGCCACAACAACCCCATGGGGAGCTCCAGGCTGGGCACAGAGTGGTTGGAGAAAGGGAGCTGGGAGTCTGGATTGCCAGGAAGGTGACCATGAGCCAGCAGTGTGCCCAGGTGGCCAAGAAGGCCAATGGCATCCTGGGCTGGCTCAGGAAGAGCGTGGCCAGCAGGTCCAGGGAAGGGATTCTGCCCCTGTGCTCAGCTCTGGGGAGGCCACAGCTTGAGTCCTGTGTCCAGTTCTGGGCCCCTCAGCCCCTCAGGAAGGAGCTTGAGGTGCTGGAGCAGGTCCAGAGAAGAGCAAGGAGGCTGTGAAGGGATCCAGCAGAATTGCTGTGAGGAAGGGCTGAGGGAGCTGGGGGTGTTGAGGCTGGAGAAGAGGAGGCTCAGGGGAGACCTCATCACTCTCTGCAACTCCCTGAAAGGAGGTTGGAGCCAGGGGGGGGTTGGGCTCTTTTCCCAGGCAACTCTCAGCAAGACAAGAGGGCAGGGTCTCAAGTTGTGCCAGGGGAGGTTTAGGTTGGAGCTGAGAAAGAATTTCTTTCTGGAGAGGGTGATCAGGCATTGGAATGGGCTGCCCAGGGAAGTAGTGGATTCTCCGTGTCTGGAGAGATTTCCAAAGAGCCTGGATGTGGCACTGAGTGCCATGGGCTGGGAACCACGGGGGGAGTGGAGCAAGGGTTGGAGCTGATGAGCTCTGAGCTCCCTTCCAACCCAGCCCATTCTGTGATTCTATGATCTCCTCCTGTAGCTCTTCTGTCTCACCCATCACCCCACCTCTCTCCTTTGGCCCTCTTTCTTAGTTGTAAGACATTTTTTGGGGTGCAGAAAATGAGCTGCCCACGCTCTTCAACTCGGGGGAGCTGCACCCAAGTTTCTGTGTTGTTCTCAATATTTCCTTTCATGAATTTGCCTTTCTCTTGGCTGCTGGGCACAGTTTCAAGGCACTATCAGGGACCTGCAAATCCTTTTTATATTAATATTGCTAATTTGGAGCCACTCCATGTGTTCAGCTTGGGTTGCTTTTCTACCTGAATTATTTAAATCTTTTGACATAGACCCAGGGTGCCATGATGTCTCCCAACCCACCATCAGTTTGCACCTTTTGTTTGCAGCTTCCAGAGCTGCACGTTCTGACTAGGTTTGCATTGCTGGTTTTCTGGGTGCTACAAACACCCAAACAAACCCAGGACTCTGCCTGAACTCCTGGGCCTTTGGTGATGAGCTTTCCCACTAGGAAATCTGGGCATTTATTCCTGGCTTTTTGTTTTTTCTCTCCTGGAAGCTGTCAGAGGACTGAACCATGGCACCTTAGCATCTCTAAGAGCCTGAAGGACATCAAACATCACCTTTTGAGACCCAAGTCCATGATGTTCACCCTCTGGTCCTTCTCCATGTCCTTTTTGACCTCTACAAAGATGTCTCTGGGGTCTGGGAGATCTGATTTCCCTTTGCAGAAAATCTCAGGGCGCTTCCTTAAGAAATGCTATTTATCTGGGTGCCTGTTGGGTCTGTTCTTCCCTGTAGTTTCTCTCAGTTTTTTGTTGTAGCCCTCAGACCAGCTGCCCCTGTGCTGTTCAGATGGCCCCAGAGAGTTTTCCAGAGTTTGGGTCACATCCTGTCACTTTCCAAACCAATTTGAGGCTCCAGGTTGGACCTTGAAGAGGATTTGGATCTTCCAGGGGAGTCCTGTAGAGCCACCTGGAGATCTGGTGCTGGCTTTGCCCAACACTTCCTCCAGCCCTTCCCTTTGAGGCAATTGCTCAGGTTTATCCCCTGGTGTGGAAACCTCCTTGATGTGCAGAAAAAAAAAATCCTGCAAAAATGGAATTTTATTTTTCATGGATTCTCCTCCCCATCCCCCTTTTATCCACTCTCATCAAGGGGAGCCGACAGCCTCCTGGTGACCTGGCCTCAGAAAGTGTGACCAAAAGTTGCATCCTGAGCTTTGAAGCTGCTAGCAAGTCACTCTGAAAACTATTTAATCTGATTTATGAAGGTTTTCCACTGAATTTGTTGGAATCTGGGCACGTTTCTGGTTTTCTGCATTTGGACACGATTTTGTTTCTGAGCCACTGTTCCACTTTGCAGTTTAACCTTTTGCAACCCATCAGTGATGCTGGAGGGGGCTCAAAGAACATTTCCCCACCCTCCTACACAGCTGGTGGAACCACAGAGGTTTTCCAAGTTTAAAACACTACCCACCCTTTTAGGGTTTTATGACTTTTTTGCCAAGTCATCAAGCAGTGCCCTAAAATCCTGCTTTATCAGACTGGAAGAAAACAGAGGCAGTTACAGACTACCAAGCACAACCAAACCCCCCCCAAAATAGATTTCCCTCATTTGAGAGGCTTTTCCATTAATTTGTTTCACTCCAGGCAAATTATGTGTGCCTCTCCAATCAGGCTTAGTGAAGATCTGAGTCACAAACAATTGGTCTCAAACCTCAGAGATCAAGGGGAGCTGATATCTCCTTTTTTTTTTTTTTTTTGTCTCTAATCTAATTTGATTCCCAGGAGGCTGTGGCTAATGCAGGCACACAATGAAGAGGCAGGGATGTACACGGGGTCTTCAGATCTTGCTCACATCATTCTCTCCACCCATGGCAGCTGCCAGGGGTTCTGGAAGGATTTGGGGGAGTGGAGGAGCATGGAAAGCTTGGCCTGACGCAGCCAGGGTCAAGAGGGGAGGGTGGAGACCTTTGAAATATGGAAAAGGGATTAAATCCCATTCCAGTGACAGTTCTGGTTGGGGCAGAAAAATCTGCATAAACTGCCTGGCACCACGGCAACATAGGAAATGAAGAGATTCAGAAGGACACAAAGGGGAAAAGGTTCCCAAGAAGAGGACAAAGGGTTTGGGATTGACACTGGGGCAGAGCAGCAGAGAGCCTGGGGCTGGGAAGGCAGGGATGCATCCCCAAAATAACAGCATCCCCCAGACAGGCTGGAAAAGATGGTCCCATCAGCATCTGCCAGGTCCTGCTCACCACCTGCAGGGCCAGAAACCATTTTTCTCCTTTGTTTTTGTGTTTTCTTGTTTGGTTGTTTGTGGGGTTTTTCTCCTTCATAACTCAGCCTCTTGCTTCTCTTCCCTGCAGGAGCACTGAAACAGCTGGAATGCTGCACAAGAGAAGAGCAGCCAGGCCTGACACATCTGTCACCACAACTGAGGTCAGAAAGGAAGATCCCCCAGCCAGAGAGGCAGGGACACTGCTGGTTTTCCCTCCAGATGATACCTTTTGCCCAGGATTCTCCCAGGATTAGCTGGAATTTTCCCCAGACAGATTACCTGCTGTCAGTTACCTGTCTGGCATTTCAAACCCATTCTGCCTTTGCCTTGATGTTTTACAGACCTTGGGAATGGGCAGGGAATGTGTGAGGGTTGGTGATGAGGATGACTGGGAAGTGATGGCTCTAACTCACTTGGTCCATCTCTCCTTGAGCCCCTGCTCCAGGTACATGAACTGACAGCCCAGAAACCCCCCTGAGCTGGGCTGCATCCCAGCAGTGTGAGCAGCAGGGACAGGGAGGGGATTGTCCCCCTCTGCTCCACTCTGGGAGGTCCCCTGGGGTGCTGGGTCCAGTTCTGGGGTCCTCATCAGCAGAAGGACACGGAGCTGTTGGAGCCAGTGCAGAGGAGGCCCTGGAGCTGCTGGGAGGGCTGGAGCAGCTCTGCTCTGGAGCCAGGCTGAGAGAGTTGGGGGTGTTGAGGCTGGAGAAGAGAAGGCTGCAATGGGGAGACCTTAGAACACCTTCCAGTTCCTGAAGGGGCTCCAGGAAAGCTGGGGAGGGACTTGGGACAAGGGCCTGGAGGGATGGGATGAGGGGGAATGGCTTGGAAGTGGGAGAGAGAGGGGAGATTGAGGTTGGAGATGGGGCAGAAATTGTTTGGGGTGAGGGTGCTGAGCCCCTGGCCCAGGTTTCCCAGAGAAGCTGTGGCTGCCCCATCCCTGGCAGTGCTGAAGGTTGGATGGGGCTTGGAGCACCCTGGGCTGGTGGGAGGTGTCCCTGACCATGGCAGGGGGGGCACTGGATGGGATTTAAGGTCCCTCCAACCCAAACCAGTCTGGGGTTTGGTGACTCAGTGCATGGACACATTCTCAGGGCCAGGTTCACACAGGTCTGGGAGAGCTGAAGCCCCTGGAGCAAAAGTTGGTGTCAGGTCCACTCAGGGGAAGAAACCCATCTCCTAAGCTTGTTCTCTCACCCAGTCCTTGGAGAGGAGCAGGATGGATTTTGGTGCTGCTGAGAGCACAAATTCCATGCGAGCATCCCCTGCGTGCAGGCAGGGAGGTTCTGTTGAAGGTTGGATGGGTCTTGGAGCACCCTGGGCTGCTGGGAGGTGTCCCTGAGCATGGATCAGGGTTGGAATTGGATGAATTTTAAGGTTCCTGCAGCCCAAACCATTCTGTGATCCTAAGACCCTCTGCTCAGCCCACTGTGAGCTTCTACAAGAGGCCAGGAGCCATGGAGTGCCCAGGACCTGTGTGAATCCTGTTTGATTACCAGCAGATGGAGGATGCACACCAGAGAGAGATCATTAATTAATTGTGACTTTCCCAGCATCCAGACTTTGGTTTCTATTGATCTCAGTTTTATCTGGAGTAATAGAGACAATTAGGAGTGAACACAGCAGCAGAAGTTAATTACCAGTGGAATGGAAACTGTGTCTTTCAATTTATTAAACTTTTATCACAAAGCAGCCGTGCTGCAGAGGTGCTGGGAGAGGCAATGTCCCTGCCCAGCAGGGCACTCCCCACTCCTGACAATCAATAATAAATGATAAACTCCTCCTCCTGAGCAGGGCCAAGGCTCCTCTGCCAAACCCCAGGAACTGAGCCCTGGGAAGAGAAATTTTGGGAGCCCAGCCCTGCCTGGACCCCTGGGCTCTGAGAGGCAGGAGGAGGTGAGGTTCCAGTGGGCATTCCCCTTCTTCCCCTCTTTGCTTCAGCATCCTGGGAGGATTCCATCCCTTCCTCTCCCTGTGCTCCTGATCCATCCCAGCCTGAACCTCTGTGTTCTGCCTCCAGCTCCCAACTGCTCCTGACCCCAGGATTCCAGCCTGGACTGTCCCAGGGCTGCCCTGCAGCCTTGGTGGGGATGGGAGAGTTATTGGGGGAAAGGGGGGAGGAACCTGGGATCAATTTTCCTGTATATTTGTATTGATTTAATATTTTTTCTCCTTTTCATCATCACTGTTTCATTAAAGCTGGGTAGTTTACTTTCCAACCCCTAAGTCCTTATTCTCTCTCCTTTCTTTATCAGGGAAGGGGATTAATAGGGAGCATCTGTCATTCAATGAATTGCCATTCCAGCATTAAACTCTGACAGATCCTTTTACCCCCTTTTCTCTTTCCAGAGCACAAAATGCCCCACAGCCCCAAGCAGGAGCCATAAACATGGAATATTACCACTGCCACTGATCATTCCAGCAAGTGCAGCTGCTTAGAAGAGACTCCCAGCTCTGTCCAATAAATCTGTGTAATCACACCCAAAGTTTTTTTTCTCTTTGCTTTGCCATGGTGGGATCCAAGAGGAACCTCCACAATTCCAGCCTTGGGAATGTGACACAGACACTGGCTGGGACACTGAGAGTTCATTCCAGCAGGGGCAGCTGCTTAGAAGAGACTGAAAGTAAAATTACAAGACAGAAAATCAGTTTTATCTTGGCCCAAAGCAGGAGAAGGGGCCTGGCTGGATGCTCCAGGCTCAGCCTGGCTCCTCTGTCCCTCCTGCCCTTCCTGGGCCATCTGGGACATCACCCCTGATCTGGCAGAGGGGTTGGGGATTGTCTCCTGTCCACGTCACTCAGCACACCCCCTGCCCACCCACGAGCCCTGCATTTGATCTGATTTCAGTCTGATTACTTCCCCTCTACTTGAGAGAATTAATTAATCTCTGGCCCAGCTCTGGGTTTCTTTTCTTTCCCCCGTCGATAAAAGGAGGAAGGGAAGGGCAGTGTACCTGTCATTAATCATCATTAAATTAGTGGCTCCAGGAAAGCCAGCACTTGTGCAGCTCTGCCAGGCTGGGCAGGGGGACCTGGAGCTCTGCAGAGTTCATGGAGCAAGAAACTGAGGTCTGAGAGAGGAGTCACCTACATGTGTAGAGAAACAAGATAAACCAGGTGCCTGGAGTTGCCAAAGAGTGGGTGTGAGTCCACCTGTGCCTGGTTAGGGCAGGCCCCCTATTACCAGGGGGCCAATAAAGGTGGGACACACACCCACAGAGAGAAGCTCACTCTGGTGTGAGGCAGTGGAGAGATCAGCAGCTCGTGGAGCCTCAGGAGCAAGAAAGGCTCATCCTGCTACATACGTGGGGATGCTAAACAAGGGAACCACAGGATGGTTTGGGTTGGACCTTAAAGCTCATCCAATTCCAAGCCTGATCCATGCTCAGGGACACCTCCCACCAGCCCAGGGTGCTCCAAGCCCCATCCAACCTTCAGCACTGCCAGGGATGGGGCAGCCACAGCTTCTCTGGGAAACCTGGGCCAGGGGCTCAGCACCCTCACCCCAAACAATTTCTGCCCCATCTCCAACCTCAATCTCCCCTCTCTCTCCCACTTCCAAGCCATTCCCCCTCATCCCATCCCTCCAGACCCTTGTCCCAAGTCCCTGCCCAGCTTTCCTGGAGCCCCTTCAGGCACTGGAAGGTGCTCTAAGGTCTCCCCATTGCAGCCTTCTCTTCTCCAGCCTCAACACCCCCAAAGCCTGGAGGCAGAGATAAGCCCTTGGGGGCCATGCTGTGCTCAGGCCACCCCATTTTCCTGGCTTTCCATACACATGGATGTCTCTCTTCTGGGAGCAAAGCTGCTGGGGAGAATCATAGATCCATGGAATGGATCTCAGCCTGGCTCCAGAGCAGAGCATTTCTTCCTAAATTCCAGCCTAAATCTCCCCTCTCCAAGTTTTAACCCATTTCCCTTGTCCTCTCCCTACCCCCCCATGTCCAAAGCCCTCCCCCAGCTTTCTTGTAGCCCCTTCAGATATTGGAAGGTTGCTCTGAGCTCACCTGGGAGCCTCCTCTTCTCCAGTCTGAACAACCCCAATCCCTCAGCCTGGCTTCACAGGGAGCTGCTCAGCCCTCTGAGCATTCCAGTGGCTCCTCTGGACACCTTCCAGGAGCTCTGTGTCCTTGTTTTGGGGACTCCAGACCAACTTTTCTGTGATTTCTATGAACCTATAAATGAAACGAGAGCCAGGAGAGGATCAAAGTCTGGGAGATGATCCCAGACATCCCATGAAGATCTTTGTCCACAGCCCACAGGATGGCAGCTCAGGATGTCACCTCTGTGCCTGCTCAGGGGAAGCTCTTGGGGTCTGAGCTGCTGATGAGAAGCAAAACCACCACCACTGCCAGGGACCCAGTCAAACCAGTACTCTTGCTCTACTGGGCAAGCCTAGGGCTGCATTTGCACATCTGGTGCCCCTGCAAAGCCTCAGCTTGCACTGAGTCCTTACCACCAGCCAAATTAACCACAATTCAAGGTGTTATTAAAATAAATGTCAGTGCCAGTCACTAATGGCACTTGGAAGCCACTCCCTGGGCTCCTCCTGTGTCCCTCCTGCTGCATCAGTGACCCCAGCCCTGCACTGATCCCAACCTTCCCCTAAAGGAGGGAAACAGCACACGGAAGGTTTGCTGGCAAAAGACAACTACTGGGCAGCTAAAAATGGTTCAGAAAAGGCTATTTCCAGCTGCCTTCACCCAGCTGCAGCTGGCTCTGCTCCCTGCCTGCTGCCACTGCAGAGGATGCAGCTGCATCCCTTGCAGGGTGAGGGGGATGCTGCAGGGCCAGAGGAGGCAAGGAGGGAGCTCACTGAGAAGGTTTGGGATGCCCAGGAAAGGGGTGAGCAGCCAAATGCCTCTGGTGTCAGCTAGTAATGGAAATAGGTAAAAATTTAAGGGGGAAAAAAACCATATTTGGGGGGAAAAAAATCCCAGAAAAGAGAACAAAAGAAATGTGGAGATTAAAAATGGGGCTCACCTAAGAGTGAAATAGTAAGAATTAGATAAAATTAGATTTAGATTAGAGAAAAAAACATCCCAAGGAGTCAAGCCTGGCCCTGAGACAGGCCTGCATGACACCTGCAAGAGAGCAGGATGGGATGGGAAGGAGCACTGCCCACAGCTCCCCACAACTGAGCTTGGTCACAGCCCTGAGCACTGGGGAGAAAACCATTAATTGGATTAACTGTATTAACATATGATTAGCATATTAATGAGCGATTAGCACACTAAAATACCCTCCCACAGGCTAGAGGGACTCCTGCTAATACAAAACCCCTGACTCTTTGAGCATGGTGAGGTTTTTGAGCATTGCCATTTTCAGTGGAAGTGAGGAACTGGTTAACCAGGCCTGGAGTGCTAGAATAATGGTAAAGTTCTTTCTCACAATTTTCATAGAATGCTTTGGGTTGGAAGGGACTTTAAATCCCATCCTGTGCCCCCGCTGCCATTCTCAGGGACACCTCCCACCAGCCCAGGGTGCTCCAAGCCCCATCCAACCTTCAGCACTGCCAGGGATGGGGCAGCCACAGCTTCTCTGGGAAACCTGGGCCAGGGGCTCAGCACCCTCACCCCAAACAATTTCTTCCTAAGATCTCATCTCAATCTCCTCTCTCCCAGTTCCAAGCCATTCCCCCTCATCCCATCCCTCCAGGCCCTTGTCCCAAGTCCCTCCCCAGCTGCTCAGCTGGTGACTGATCACAGAAGCACAGAATCCCAGATTATTTTGGAAAGGAAGAGACATTAATGATGATCCAGTGCCACCCCTGCCATGCTCAGGGACACCTCCCACCAGCCCAGGGTGCTCCAAGCCCCATCCAACCTTCAGCACTGCCAGGGATGGGGCAGCCACAGCTTCTCTGGGAAACCTGGGCCAGGGGCTCAGCACCCTCAAATTAAACAATCTCTTCCCCATCTCCAACCTCAATCTCCCCTCTCCAAGTTTTAACCCATTTCCCTTGTCCTCTCCCTACTCCCCCATGTCCAAAGCCCTTCCCCAGCTTTCTTGGAGCCCCTTCAGATATTGGAAGGTTGCTCTGAGCTCACCTGGGAGCCTCCTCTTCTCCCGGCTGAACAACCCCAATCCTGGCTTCCCAGGGAGCTGCTCAGCTCTCTGGTCTGATTTGGGGCAGAAAAGCAGCTCTTGCACTTCAGGAAACCGAGCTTGTCCTGTGGAATATGAACCTCTTGCCCTTCCTGTGCAGAGATGGAGGTTCAAGCAAAGAGCTCTGTGTCTGCCATGGCTTTTGTAGCCCAGGTAAGAGCCCCCCACCAAGCCCAGAGGAGGGGACACAGCCATGTCCCCCATGTCCCCACATGGCATCCCCAGGAGAGGCTGGGAGGTATGTGCTCCATCCCCTCCTCCAGAGCCCCCCCAGCCCTGCTTATCCCTCAGCATCCCCTGGGGAATGTCCCATGGGTGCTGCAGGGTCCTGGGGGGTCCACAAGGAGAGACACAATCCCACCTCCTGCTGCTCCCTCCTGCAGGGTCCTCATCGAAATGCAGAGCAAGCTCCTCTGGCTGGCTGGCAGCAAGCAGTTGTCAGACACTGCTCTAATCCCAGGTATAACAAACCCTCCCCAGTCCCCATCCCCCTGTCTGCCCCGTGAGCCAGCTGGGGCTGCAGGAGGCACTTTGCATGCAGATGATTTGTCTGTCCTCAGCCTGATCCAAACACCATCCCCTCAGCCTGACCACCTCCTCCTTCCAGACTCTGGGTTTAGGACCCTGGAGGGAGAATTTGCCCCTGATAGGGCTCACCCCACAAAGGACCATTTGGGATCAGGTGCAGAGTTGAGCCACAGGGCACAGGGAGTGAGTGCTGCAGATTTATTGGGAGGAACTGGGGGGGCGTGAAGAGGTTGAGAACAACTCTGCAGCATTTAAGGTGCTGGTAGGTGAAAAAAATCACCATAGGCTGCAACCTCCCCATACCTGTCCTGGGCTGCATCCCAGCAGTGTGAGCAGCAGGGACAGGGAGGGGATTGTCCCCCTCTGCTCTGGGGTAAAGCTGGGTCCAGTTCTGGGGTCCCCATCAGCAGAAGGACAAGGAGGTGTTGGAGCCAGTCCAGAGGAGGCCCTGGAGCTGCTGGGAGGGCTGGGGCAGCTCTGCTCTGGAGCCAGAGAGAGCACAGCAGGAGCAAAGGGGTTGGGATGTGCCCAGGAAGTGCAATGAGCTCCTGAGCTAAAGAAAACACCTGATATGTGTGCTGATACCAGCACTGCTGCCTTCTGCCTGCCAGGACACCCAGAACCAACATTCAAACCTTTTTTATGCTGCCAAGGAGCTCAAGCAGCATCCAGAGGGACCAGGAGGCATCCAGGCTGCCTGGGGCTTTGTGGTGTCCCCATCCCTGCAGGGATTTTTAAAAAAGAAAACCTGTAGATGTGGTGCAGAGAAACATGGTTTAGTGGTGTCCTTGGCAGTGCTGGGTTGGACTGGGGGATCTTAAATGTCCAAGCAGGACAGTGCTCTGATTCCATGACCTCCAGCCTGCCACCTGCCTTGAAATCACTCTGCAGAGTCACTGCCTCCTGGCTGGGATGTGCCCCAGCAAAGCCCCTAAACTGGAGCAATCAGCACCTCCCAGGCAGCAATCAGACCCTCTCTAAATGAGGCAGATGTGAGTAGGGAGCTTGCAGCTTGGGATCGATCCATCAGCCAAGGTCACCGGGAGGGAAGCTGAATTCCTGGAGAAGCCCCTGTGGAAAGGGAGTTGTGATGGAAATGAGCTGTAATAGTCTGCAGCCAGCCCAGGCTTCCAGCTGCCACTGACCCACTTAGCACTGACACCTCCCTGCAGGAAACTTCCACTCCATTTTCAGAGCATTGTGTCAGGGAAAGCTGCCCATGGCAGAGAGAGCAGAGAGATCATAGAATGGGCTGGGTTGGAAGGGACCTGAGAGCTCATCAAGTCCAACCCTTGCTCCACTCCCCCCGTGGTTCCCAGCCCATGGCACTCAGTGCCACATCCAGGCTCTTTGGAAATCTCTCCAGACACGGAGAATCCACTACTTCCCTGGGCAGCCCATTCCAATGCCTGATCACCCTCTCCAGAAAGAAATTCTTTCTCATCTCCAACCTAAACCTCCCCTGGCACAACTTGAGACCCTGCCCTCTTGTCTTGCTGAGAGTTGCCTGGGAAAAGAGCCCAACCCCCCCCTGGCTCCAACCTCCTTTCAGGGAGTTGCAGAGAGTGATGAGGTCTCCCCTGAGCCTCCTCTTCTCCAGCCTCAACACCCCCAGCTCCCTCAGCCCTTCCTCACAGCAATTCTGCTGGATCCCTTCACAGCCTCCTTGCTCTTCTCTGGACCTGCTCCAGCACCTCAAGCTCCTTCCTGAGGGGCTGAGGGGCCCAGAACTGGACACAGGACTCAAGCTGTGGCCTCCCCAGAGCTGAGCACAGGGGCAGAATCCCTTCCCTGGACCTGCTGGCCACGCTCTTCCTGAGCCAGCCCAGGATGCCATTGGCCTTCTTGGCCACCTGGGCACACTGCTGGCTCATGGTCACCTTCCTGGCAATCCAGACTCCCAGCTCCCTTTCTCCAACCACTCTGTGCCCAGCCTGGAGCTCCCCATGGGGTTGTTGTGGCCAAAGTGCAGGACCCGGCACTTGGAATGTTGAACCTCATCCCGTTGGATCCTGCAGCCCTCAGGGATTGGGGGTGTAGGAAGGGTCTGTGAGTGTCACCTGGCTTGCCTGGCACCACAAGGTGGTGAAGGAGCTGCCTCCTGGCCCATCCTGGAAGGAGAAGGGATGTGCAGGGTACAATCTGGAGTGAGGCTGTCCCTGGATGTGCAGCAGGGCCATGGGAGGTGCCCTGCAAGGTGTGGGTGCTCATCAGAGGGGTCAGGTTTGCTCCCTGCCCCAAGAGTCCTCTTTGGGACTGGGTTTGGTGTTCCCTGGGGTTCTGCAGAGCACCCACATCCTCTGCCTACTCCAGCCTGCACCCTGCCTTGGCCATGGGCACATCTCATGTCACCCCAGGGTCACCTTTGCTGTCCTTGTCCCTTCTCCATGCCAGCCCTGCAGGTGGGGGTACTGGGAGGTAAAGCTGGGTCCAGTTCTGGGGTCCCCATCAGCAGAAGGACAGGGAGGTGTTGGAACCAGTCCAAAGGAGGCCCTGGAGCTGCTGGGAGGGCTGGAGCAGCTCTGCAGAGGAGCAAAGGGGTTGGGATGTGTCCCGTGGCAGCAGGGACAACCTCAGGGCCACAGCACCCTCACCCCATCCATCATCTGCTGCTCCCTCAGCACCCACCACTTCTCCTCCAGCCTCAGGGGTGCCAGGCTGTCCCCTGGGGAGGGACCTTGGTGGCCTCACCGAGCTGTCCTTGAGGCTGCATCGGTCTGAGGGGGTCTGAGGACACGGGGATGGCCGGAGGGATCGCAACGTTTTCCTTCTGGGAAGGAGGAAGAGGAGCGCTGATGGGCAGGGGACATCGGGCATGGCTGAGGCAGCAGTGCCATCTCGTGGTGTGTCACATCCCTGCCTGTGTCCCCCGGACTGCCACATCCCGGAGGGTCCCGAAAAAGAGTCTGCCACTTTGTTTTTTATTTTATTTTTATCTTTTTTTTGCTGCCAGATGAGGTCTGCAGAAGCCCCTGGGTGCGATGCCCAGGCGGAGGAGGAGGAGGAGGAGGAGGAGGAGGAGGAGGAGGAGGAGGAGGAGCAGGAGCAGGAGCAGGAGCAGGAGCAGGAGCAGGAGGAGCAGGAGGAAGAAGAAGAGGAAGAAGAAGAGGAAGAAGAAGAAGAAGAGAATGAGGAGAGGAGGAGGAGGAAGAGGAGGAGGAGGAGGAAAAGGAAGAGGAGGAGGAGGAGGAGGAGGAGGAGGAGGAGGAGGAGGAGGAGGAGGAGGAGGAGGAGGAGGAGGAGGAGGAGGAGGAGGAGGAGGAGGAGGAGGAGGAGGAGGAGGAGATGCTCAGAGGAGGGAAGAGGAAGGCTTGGCTTGAAGGCAGTAACACTGAAAGACAAGCACATGGGGCAAAGTTCTGCTCAGAGGTCTCAAGACCCTGGATGAGGTGCTGCCTGGACCAAACCCAACTTCCAGGGGATGCTGGGACCCTGTAGGCAGCTCCCCCATCATTCAGATTTTAAAGGGGGTTCAGGGGACCACCAAAGGAGACAGGAGCAGGAGGACACTGCCATCGATCACTCCTGAGTGCAGTGATGGAGTGGCCTCCTTTGGGCTGTGTATTAAAAAAGGGCAATAGGGCAGAAATACAATTTGTGTCCAGGAGCAGTGCTGTGTGGAAGGCAGAGCTTCTCCAACTCACCTGTCATCTGTTCCTGATGTGCTTACAGGTCTGCTTGATAGAGGAACTCTGCTGAGAAAATCAAATTGCTTTTTCTTCTGGGCATCTGATTTATTACAGGGAGACATTCTGATTAAAAATGGGTATTATATTGCATTAAGGGGGCATATATTCAAGGAATTAAAGAGCAGCTTGGTGACAGATCTCCAAAGGTAATTGTTAGTGGAGAGGCACTGATGAGCAAACTTCTGCCTTGGCAAGGGTCTCTCTGCTGACTTCTCCTTTCCCACCAGCCATTCCCTTTTCCAGCTGTTTCGGAAGCCACAGCATCCTTGGGACTCCTAGAAGCAGCAGACAAGATGAAGGGAAGGTTTGCCAGCTTTCCTTGGCTTTGGAATCAGTGACCCCAGGCCTGCACAGCATCCCCTTTCCATGAGCATCCTCCCCTCCAACTCCAGCTGCTGCTGCCCTTACCCTGGGGACCCCAATGCCTCTTTTCCTGTCACAGGAATTCTGAAAGGAGGGTCCAGGTGGATATGGGTCAGAAAGCCCCTCCAGGACACCCACGGGGTGGTGTGAGGGGTCCCCAGCATCCCAAGGGTGTTCACCTGCTGGGGTCATTGCAGCACATCTATGTGCTGCCTCTCCTTCCTGGCAGAGCTGTCTGCTCATCCATGGGCACCTTCCCTGGGCTCCTTGGTGTTGAGGGATTGGCTTTTTCATTTTGCAGGTCTGGGTGAGGCCATGGGGTTGCCCAGGTCTGGCTGGTGTGAGGCACAGCCACCCAAAGGGGAGCAGGAGCATCCTGGGTGCCAGAGAACCCCATTTTCTCTCTTTCTATTACACAGAGAAGGCCCCCAAGACCCTGAAGGGAGGACAGGAGGAAGCAGATGTCTCATCAAAGAAGCTCAAGGCCCTGCTGAGCCACTCGAGCACTTTGCTGGAGCTCAGCTGCATCAGGATGTGGCACCCAGATGGGGCTTCTGTTCCCTGACTGTCACCAGCAGAGAGTGGGAAGAGGAACAGAGAAAAACGTGCAGAGAAAGCAAAACTTTGTGCTTCCCTTCCCCACCCAGGAAAACCTCTGTGTGTGCAAACACATCCCCCACCCTGCTCCTCTTCCTCCCTCTTCCCAAGGAGGAGCTCCTAGCAAAGCAGAGCTCCCAGCAAAGCATCTCTCTTCACCCCCAGCAGAGAGGTAAGTCACCCCAAACAGCTGGGGATATGTCTCCAGGCCTTATTCCCTTCCCTTTCTTCCCTTTCCTCCTCCATAAGGGTTTAAAGTGAATAAAAAGGAGAGAGGATGCTGCAGGGAGTGGGTTTGTAAAGGGCTGCAGGAACCTGGCTTTGCTGAGGACATCTCTGGGCTGAGATACCTCAGGTTCTGGGGTAGGTCTGTGTGCTCAGGCCATCCCTCTTCTCTCCCAGCTCTGTCTGTTGGAGATCTGGATCCCCTTTATCCTTTTCCTGTCCAGCCCTCCTCTTGTTGTGCCTTTTTGCATCCTTTCCCCACTCGTGCTCTCCATGAGGCCCCAGCCCTGTACCCCACTGCCTGATCCCCTGGCACTGGAAGGAGCATCCTCTGTGCCACCATCCCTCCCCAGGACACAGAGGTCATGTCCTGCTCCATGTCCTGGGTTTTCCAGTCCCATAGGAGGGCCATGGGCAGCTGTCAGAGACCTTCTGTATTGTCAACGATTTCAGATGACACAAAAATCTTCTTTTTGATGTTATTTTCCCCACTGCTTGTGAGGTCGGGACCTGCAGTGGACAGACCTTTGATGGGAAGGTTTTTGAGCTGTTGGAGCCAGTGCAGAGGAGGCCCTGGAGCTGCTGGGAGGGCTGGAGCAGCTCTGCTCTGGAGCCAGGCTGAGAGAGTTGGGGGTGTTGAGGCTGGAGAAGAGAAGGCTGCAATGGGGAGACCTTAGAGCACCTTCCAGTGCCTGAAGGGGCTCCAGGAAAGCTGGGGAGGGACTTGGGACAAGGGCCTGGAGGGATGGGATGAGGGGGAATGGCTTGGAAGTGGGAGAGAGAGGGGAGATTGAGGTTGGAGATGGGGCAGAAATTGTTTGGGGTGAGGGTGCTGAGCCCCTGGCCCAGGTTTCCCAGAGAAGCTGTGGCTGCCCCATCCCTGGCAGTGCTGAAGGTTGGATGGGGCTTGGAGCACCCTGGGCTGGTGGGAGGTGTCCCTGAGCATGGCAGGGGGTTGGGATGAGATGATCCTGAAGGTCCCTTCCAACCCAAACCCTTCAGTGATTCTCTGGGTAGCTCTGATGAGAGCATTTGCATGTCTCATGTCCAAGGTGCATCCCTGGGCTTGCTGTCTGCTTCTCTCCATCCCCAAACCCCCTCAGCCCAGGGAAGCAGGATGAAACCTGGGTTTTGGCTGTTTCCCACCACCCTGGCAGCAGTGCTGGGCAGGGCTCTGCTGGAGGAGGGGATGTGCAGGGCTCCCGATGGTCAGGACGGCTTCCCGGGAGTCCCTGGCCTGGATGGGAGGCCAGGACAGAAAGGTGACACAGGAGAGCCAGGTGAGTGGGAGTCGGGTGGGTTGAGGGAGGATGTGGGAGCCCCTTGGAAGGAGCTTGAGGGGCTGTGGGAGCAGCTGGGCTGGCAGATGAGCATCAGCTGCTTCTCCTCTCCCCAGGGAAATCAGCGCGGGGTGCGGGCATCCAGGGACCCAAAGGGGACTCCGGGGAGCCAGGGCTCCCCGGAATCCCTGGGAACCGGGGTCACCAGGGCCTGAGCGGCTCCCCCGGGCTCCCAGGACCACCGGGGCCAAAAGGGACCAAGGGTGAAGCCGGTGGCAGCCAGGAGCAGCCTCGTCCCGCTTTCTCTGCCGCCCGGAGATCCCCACCCCCCGGGGGCAGGACCGTGGTGTTCGACCACATCATCACCAACCAGGAGGACTCCTACAACCCCCAGACGGGGGTGTTCACCTGCACCACCCCCGGCATCTACTACTTCGCCTACCAGGTGGTGTCCAGCGGGGACCTCTGTCTCAGCATCACCAAGAACCAGGAGGACGTGGTCGGATTCTGCGACTACAACAGCCACAAGGTGCTGCAGGTCAACTCGGGCAGCACCGTCCTCAGCCTGGCCCCGGGGGACAGAGTGGCCCTGACCACCGACCCTGCCGGTGGCAGCAGCATCTCCAGGGGCTCCGAGGCAGACAGTGTCTTCAGTGGCTTCATGCTCTTCCCTCAGAGGGGCTGAGGGGACCCTGGGGGACTCAGCACCAGAGCATCCTGGCATAGCTGTCAGCAGGGTGTTTGCTCCTCTCTGTCAGTGCGTGGGATGGTTTGCTACCAAAACAAATGGAAATGGCCCCAAAGTGGTCCCTGTGCTTCCCCTGATGTCTCAGGGGGGACACCCCACTGATGCTGAGCCTGCCCACCCCATCCTGGAGATGGAGGACCCCAGGTCCCAGCAACCTTTTGTGTCCCTGGGCACTCAAACCCCACAGCAGAGGGGAAGAGTTGGGCCTGGGGCCATTCACCACTTTGGGGTCTTTATTCCTGAAGAAGAAACCCCCCTGTGTGTCCCCACTCCTGCCACCACTGCACCCACCTTTTGGATACCTCTCACGTCCTCCTCACACCATCCCATCCCACAGCACTGTAAATAAAAACCTCTTCCATAACAGCAGCCTGGTTTTTCAGTCTTATTCCTGTCTCTTTCCCAAACCATCAATGGTTCCTGGGTCCCTTTCAGAGCAGTAATTCCCTCTTTATCCCTGGCCAAGCCCATCTGCAAAGGCAGAAGGAGAGGAGGGAGCTGAGCGTGCAAGCAGAGCTGGAACTTCCAGAAATGGGAAATCTCTGGGACTTTGTGTCACCTCTGTGTCCCCTTCCCCTGCTGAGGCCAGGCCAGGTGACCTGTGGGTGGATAAATACAGGGAGGAGATGGTGGTTTCACCAGCATGCTCCTTTCTTGGTTCCCCAACTCTTCCTCAAAAGATGAAGAGCTGGTGTGGTCCTCCAGCCTTTCAGGAAAGAAGGAAGGGGACATCAGGGTGGTGGGGTGATGGTTGTGGGGTGATGGATTTTCTCTTTTCAGCTTGAGGTGAGATTAGTGGGGAGCAGAGCAGGTCAGGTATCAGGCAGACAAAGAGCAGCAGGGAAGCCAGGAAGGTGCCATAGCCTGGGACTGCTGCTCCTGGAGGGCTGGATAGCCAAATATCTTCATTTCTGGAGCAGTAAGGGGGAGGCCAGGTCATCTGTGAGGGGCAAAACACCAAGCAGAGCTGGTGGGGCCCCAGTGCACACACAGCACCCTGCAGAGCTGATGGAGCAGGGGGGGATCCATCCTGTAGGGCAGAAACCCTTGAGAAGGAATGTCCTGTCCCATTGCCTGGGGCTGCAGCATCTCCTTCCAGAGCCAGGAAATTACCTCGGAATCATAGAACTGTTGAATCATTCTGGCTGGAAAAGAGCTTTAAGATCACCCAGTCCAACCAGTAACCCAGCACTGTCCCATGTCCCTCATCCCCACATCTCTGGGGCTCTGAAACCCCTCCAGGGATGATGGGGACTCCAGCCCTGCCCTGGGCAGCCTGGGCCAGGCCCTGACAACCCTTTCCAGGGAGAAATTCTTCCCCAGCTCCAACCTAAACCTCCCCTGGCACAACTTGAGTTGTGCCAAAAGTTCCTCTTGTCCCATCCCTTGTTCCTTGGGAGCAGAGCCCGACCCCCCCTGGCTCCAACCTCCTCTCAGGGGGTTGCAGAGAGCCACAAGGTCTCCCCTCAGCCTCCTCTGCTCCAGGATCCCCAGGGCCCTCAGATGCTCCTCACAACTTCTCCAGACCCTTCCCCAGCTCCATTCCCTTCTCTGGACACTCTCCATCCCCTCAATCTCCTTCTGCTCCTGAGGGTCCCAGAACTGACCCCAGGATTTGGGGTGCAGCCTCCACAGTGCCCAGCCCAGGGCGCATCATCCTTGGGAGGGGGGATTGGATGAAGACGTTTCTGTGTCCCTCACCCCAGTGCTGACAGAGAAGCCCCTGATGAAAAGAAAGAGGTGAGGAAAGCCTGAGCAGACCCTTCTCCAGACCCTTCTCCTTGCTTTCCAGACCCCTCTCCATGTTCTCCAGACCCTCATCCATGCTCTCCAGACCTTTCTCCATGCTCTCCAGACCCTTCCCCAGCTCCATTCCTTTCTCTGCACACTCTCCATCCCCTCAATCTCCTTCTGCTCCCGAGGAGCCCAGAACTGAGCCCTACAGGATTCCCTCCTTGCACAGCTTGCAGGAAGCTCTGCTCCCCATCCCCTTGGTGCCCTCCTGCCCAGCAGTGAGTTGGGGATGAGGAACTGGCAGTGACACTTCCATGGCTGATGAAGGAGGGGTTGTGGCACATCTCTTGCCAGGGGCTGTCCCCACCTCTGTCCCTGCAGCCCCTGCTCCTGCAGTGGCACCAGCACAGCCCTCCCTGCACAGCCAGGGAAGGATTTTCTCAGAGGGAACCATCAGGCAGGAGGATGTGAAACTGGGTTGGGGCCAGATGGGGGTTCCGGGTCCCCAAAAGTCCTGTCTCAACTCGTTGACTTCCTCCAGGAGGTGTCCCAGGGAGTCACCCAGGCTGTGCTGAGCAGGGAGGCAGTGACACCACAGCCAGGGGACTCGGGGACCCCCTGCTCTTCCTCTCAGAGGTAATGCGGGTGCTGCAGGGCACATCTCTTGGGGTGGGCTGCTTGGGGGTCCCACAGCAGTGGCAGAGGGCTGGGCTGTGGGAGAGAAGGAGGAGGAGGAGTAGAGAACAAGTCGGGAAGCATCTGAGGGAGCTGTGTGTGCTGATCCTGGAGCAGAGGAGGCTGAGGGGAGACCTTCTGGCTCTCTGCAACCCCCTGAGAGGAGGTTGGAGCCAGGGAGCAATCAGCCATCAGCCCCCAGCACAGCATCTCCTCTGCCCCCCAGCCTGGAAGTTGTGGCCCCTCACCCCGTCGTTTGTTTCTCTTTCCCTTTCCATCCTCCAGGGCACCAAAATGAGGCAGAGCTTCTGGGAGCAGCTCGGGCTGGTTCTTGCCCTCCTACTCCAGAATTTGGGCTCAGCTGTGACCAGAGATGCCCCTCACAGCTGCTATGGGGTTCCAGGCCTGCCAGGACTGCCAGGTGTGCCAGGCAAGGATGGTCGGGATGGGATGAAGGGAGCCAAGGGTGACCCAGGTGAGTCAGCAAGTGGGGTAACCAGGAGGGATGCTGTGGGGGGATTTGGGTCCTCCATGGCTTCTCTGCCTTGGTTTGCAGGCCCTGGAGAGCATCCAGGTGGAGAGGAAGCTGGAGAGTGGCAAACATCTTCTCCTGCTCCAAGGAAAGGGCTGGAGGGGCCTCTCCCCACGTTTTGCCATTGATGCTGATTCTCTCTCACTCCCCACTGCCCCACAGGCATCCCGGCCACTCCGGCAACACAAGGACCCAAAGGCATCAAAGGGGAACCAGGTATCCCTGGCTTGCCTGGGAAGACTGGTCCCATGGGTCCCCCTGGTGCCCCTGGAGAGCCTGGGATGGTGGGAATGCTTGGAGAGCCAGGTCTGCCAGGCAGCTACAAGCAGAACCACCAATCAGCCTTCTCGGTGACCAGGCAGACAGCAGAGCATCCCCCCAAGTTCATCCCCGTGGTGTTCAACCACATCATCACCAACACCAACCAGGACTACAACACCACCACGGGCATTTTCACCTGCAGCCTCCCTGGCCTCTACTACTTTGTCTTCCACACCTCACAGACAGCCAACCTCTGTGTCATCCTCTCCAAGAACAGGGAGAGGATGGCCAGCTTCTGTGACCACAAAACCAGCAGCCTCCAGGTCAGCTCTGGGGGGAGCCTCCTCCAGCTGGCTGCTGGGGACCAGGTCTGGCTGGAGGTCAATGATTACAATGGCATGGTGGGCATGGCCAACTCTGACAGCATCTTCTCAGGCTTTCTGCTCTTCCCAGACTAGAGGACCACCAGAGCATCCCATCCCCCAGCACACCAACCCCTCCTGCTGCTGATTCTCCGGATTTCTCTGCTATGTGGGAAGCTCCAGTGAGGGGACCCAAGCCCTGAGTGCAGCAACCACTGCCCAAGGAGCACAGGACCCTCTGGATCCCCACAGGTGATGCTGCCAAGCCCCCAGGTCCTGCTGGTACTGCCACCTGCGCCCATCTGGATAAGCTCACATCACCTTCTGCTGGCAGAGCCTGATGTCTCTCTGCTTCTCTCCCTTCCCACCTGGGTGCTGCCAGGGACACAGAGGTGACCTGGAGCACAGGATTGCAGCAGCACCTTCACCATCACCCAACTGTAAAAAAAAAAAAGTCAATAAAACCTTTCCCATTGCACCTGGCTCAGTGTGTTGTGCCCTCCATCATTTGCCTTTCTGCAGGTGGAGCCCACAGGTGGCTGAACTGCCCTGGTGTGCTGGCACGAGTGTGTGCACAACATCTGGACATCTGGGTGACACCAGGAGGTCCCCACATCCTTGTTGGCTCAACCATGCTCAGTAGCCCCACACACCCTGGGACAGGCAGAGCCTGCAGGGAGGGGATGGTTCCCAAGCACAAAACTCCCACCAAGGGGGAGATGCTCCAGGCAGGAGCTCTGGTGCTCCCCTTCTCCAAGTGGACACAACTCAGCTGCAGAGGATGCAGACCTCATGGCCACAGCCATGGCAGCTGGGACACCCCCAGGGTCCCAACCTCACCTGGGACAGCAAAACCAAAGGAGTTGGTGGCTCTGGTGGCTACAGAACCCACCAAAACCCAATGGAGATTCCCCTTGGTGCCACACACTAAAAGATCATCTCCCCAGAACATCCTCGTGAGCAGAAACCAGGACTGGAAATATTTTATTGAGTGGTGAAATCACCTCCTTCCCAGCAGAGGTTTAGGAGATCCTGGGGGAGAGCTGCAAAGTGATGCCTGCTGAGAGCCTGCAGCCCCTTCTGGGCTTGATGCTTCCCAAGGGAGCTGGGGATGGACAGAGGAGCCTGGGAGGTGCCAGCTGAGTGCATTCCCATTTCTGAAGTGCTGAGGGGGTGTCTGGAGAATTCCCCATGGCAAGAACACACAGGGAGCCTGCAGGACAGAGCAGACAACCCTCTGATCCCCAAGGAGCACACCCCAGGGTGCTGTTGGGGTGCTGGGGGACAACATCTGCTGAGCTGATGGTCACCAGAGCCTTGGTGGAGGATATGAAAGTGACACTGAAGGAAGGGCAGGAGCTAAAGAAAAAAAAAAAAAAAAAGGGATGTGGCCCACAGCCTTTCACAACAAGCCTTGGAGCAAACTTCTGCTTCTCTCCAGGGCCATTTCTAGGCAGGGCACTGGTGTCTCCTGCTCCAGCTCCCCATCTGTGCAAGGAGAAGCTCAAGGTAAGAGCAAGCAGAGCCCCAGCTCCTCCCTGGAGTTAGGAGCAGGCAGGGAAGACAGCAGGGTGACAGTCACCTTCTGCAGCACTGGCACTTGCCTGGGCCTTGGGGAAGCAAAGCAAGGAGGCTGCTGGGCTGGGGGTGATCCCCAGGGGGACCCTGACCCCTCCTGCTCCACCTGGGGGAAGTGGGAGGTGGAATGAGGAGATGGGAAAAGGGCAGAGCAGGCAGAGCAGTGATCAGGGAGTGAGCACCACTGAAAAGGGTGCCCTGGGGTGTTCTCCTGCCCTGAGATGCTCTTGTCACCTGCCTGGAGTTGGAGCTGGAGCTGGAGTTGGGTTGGAAGCCTCCGGAGTGGTCCTTGTACCTGTGACATCCCAATCAGAGCTGGAGGATCCAACTCACAGACCTCTTTTCTTGCTGCTCCCCGTGTGTCTGTGCTGGGAAATAACACCCCAGGCCAGGGAGTGGGGTTGGGGTGATGTGGTGGGACCCTGACCCCTCCTGCTCCACCTGGGGGAAGTGGGAGGTGGAATGAGGAGATGGGAAAAGGGCAGAGAGGTGATCAGGGAGTGACCATCAATGCAAAGGGTGTCCTGGGGTGTTCTCCAGCCCTGGGATGCTCTTGTCACCTGCCTGGAGCTGGGTTGGAAGCCTCCAGAGTGGTCCTTGTACCTGTGACATCCCAATCAGAGCTGGAGGATCCAACTCACAGACCTCTTTTTTTGCTGCCCCCCATGTGTCTGTGCTGGGAAATCCCACCCCAGGCCAGGGAGTGGGGTTGGGGTGATGTGGTTATGCAGCTACAGTCCCCCAAATGCCCAGGGCTCACCCCACATCCCCCTGCACCAAGAAATGGGGGGAAGGAACTGAGCTGTGGGATGCAGGGAGGGCAGGAAGATCGTGGGAGCTCAGGTGAGTGTCCCACCTGAGTTGGGTGGTTGGATCCAGGAATGCTCCTGGGATGAAGGCAGGAATGGGGCAGGGCACAAGGGGACCCCATAGGGGTAGTTTTGGAGATTCCATCAGCATCTGCAAGGACTAAAACTGCCCCTCAGGTGTGCTGGTAGGAAGCAAGAGCAGATGGCACCACTGAGCTGACCTGGGGAAAGATTTTACCTTACAGCTGTGGGATTAGGTTGTGATGGAGAATTTCTCCTCTTTCGAGGACAGCAGGGAGATGTCCAGGGCAGTAGCACAGCCAGGGTGGACACCAAACCTCTGGGACAGCACAGCCTGTCCCCAAATCCTCAGGTGCTGAAGCTCTGAGCACTTATAAACTGATAACTTGGGAGTGGGAAGAGACTGACATGATGCCCCAAGGGGCTCCAAGGTGGGAGATGCCCCAGGGGTGCCCCAGGGTGGGTAATTTGGCTCTGGAGCAGGATATTTTCCCTCTTGATGCCCAAGGCCAACCCCTCAACATCTTCTGTGCTCCAGCAGATGCAGCCCCTGTGGGCAATGCTGATCTGCCTGGCTGGGGGACAGCTGGCAAGTGCCACCCTCTGCAAGACCTATGGCAGCATCCCAGGGATCCCAGGGAAACCAGGACAGCCTGGCAGCAATGGCAGAGATGGGGAGGATGGCCCAAAGGGTGAGAGAGGTAAGGAGGAGACTGCATCATCTTGGGAACACAGAGAGAGGGAAAAACAGTTCAGAGGATGGTCACTGGAAGGGACCTTTAAAGCCATCAAGTCCCAGCCCCCTTCCAAAGGTAGAGATATCTTCAGCTATCCCAGGTAGCTCAGATCCCCATCACCCTGATCTGGAATGTTTCCAGGGATGGGGAACTCACCTCTCTGGGCAACCTTGACCAGTGTTTGACCACCATCATTGTAAATAATTCTTTCCTAATATCTAAATCTCCTCTCTTTCAATTTTAAACCATCACCCCTTGTCCTGTCACACCAGCCCCGGTGAAAAGCTGTCCTGATTTTTTTTAGAAGCCTCCTTTAAACACTGAAAGGTGACAATAAAGTGTCCCCATTGCAGCCTTCTCCTCTCCAGCCTCAACACCCCCAACTCTCTCAGCCTGGCTCCAGAGCAGAGCTGCTCCAGCCCTCCCAGCAGCTCCAGGGCCTCCTCTGGACTGGCTCCAACAGCTCCGTGTCCTTCTGCTGATGGAGACCCCAGAACTGGACCCAGCACGCCAGGGGAACAGAGGGGGACAATCCCCTGCCTCTCCCTGTTGGTGATGCAGCCTGGTAGATGCTTGGCTTCTGCCATGCACACAGGCACAGGGCTTCCTCCTGTCCCCCTTTGCAGGACTCAGGGCCACCTCTTCATCCCTTCACCCCCCATCCTGTCTTGGCACCTGGAGCTGTCCCAGCGGTCCCAGTGGTCCCAGTAGTCCCAGACCAGTGCCCCCTCTGCAGACCCATGGGGCTCAGCTGTGATCACAGTGACTCTTCCTCCCTCTCCCCAGGTCCCCCTGGCCAGGTGGAGCAGGAAGGAGAAGTGGGGGAGAAAGGAGCCCCGGGAGATCCAGGCTATCCTGGCAAGAGCGGCCCCAGAGGTCCCCCTGGTCCCCCTGGCTTACCGGGTCTCATGGGACCTCCCGGCCCTCGGGGGGACTTTGGGGACTACAAGGCCACCATCAGGTCTGCCTTTTCAGCTGCCAGGACCATCAGCTCCTACCCACGCCGGGACCAACCCATCCATTTCGACCGCATCCTCACCCCCAGGGACGGGCACTACGAGAGCCGCTACGGCCGCTTCCTCTGCAGGGTCCCGGGCATCTACTACTTCACCTACCACATCACCTCCAGGGCCAACCTCTGCCTCAGTGTGAAAAAGGGACAAGGTGGCAGCAGAGGGGAGAAGGTGGTGACCTTCTGTGACTATGTCCACGGCAGCTACCAGGTCACCACGGGTGGCGTGGTCCTCGCCGTGGCAGCCAACGAGTCCGTCTGGCTGGAGCCCACTGAGAAGAACTCGGTGGTGGGGATTGAAGGCTCTGACAGCATCTTCTCTGGTTTCCTCATCTTCCCCGAGGCTTAAGCTCTCTGCAGCCCTTCCTTGCTGCTGCCTGGCCCACACGGGGCTGAGGTGGCCCCAGGAGATGACCTCTCACTCCAAACGTGGTGCCCCAAGCCCAGCGCTACTCATCTTGCACATTAAATGAAATCTCCTCCTGTTGCTGGTTCCTTCCTGCCTAGGTCTTGCCTCTTCCCCCCCCAGATAATGCTCAGACACCTCAGGCATTGGCTCCCACACCCCTGGGCTCATTAGCATCTCATTAGGGAAGAGCAAAGCCAGATAATTCATTCAGCTCCTGCTGCAGCCCAGGCTGAGCATCTCCTTCCAGAGCCACCCAGTAAAAGTCCCAGCACAGGGTTAGGAAAACGTGGAGAGGCCACCCAGCCTCTGGTTGGGAGCAGGACACACAACACAGTGGGAAAACCATCCACGTGGGACTGGGGGTAAACAGGGAGATCCTGGAGATGGTGCTGCACTGGAGAGACCCCAGTTTGGTGGGATCTGGGAACACCAATTCCTCTTAGACATTTTTGAATTTTTTTTTATTATTATTATTTTATTTTTTTTAGCTGCTGATGACAACAGTATCCAGAGAATCTTGTCAAAGTTTTGCCAGGATGAGCCACGTGTGCCTTCGGAAGAGCTTGGTGCTGTGGTGGAAGAGGTGTGGGGGACATGGTTGTCCCCTGGTGTGGCACACACAGATGTCCTCTGGTGCCACTTGGCAGAGTCCAGAGCAGCCCCAAAACCCAGCAGAGGATTTGTGCAAATCCCATAGCCCAGGCAAGCCCTACTGAAGACCCCAGGGCCCAAAGATGGACCCCAAGGATGTCCATGTCCCCAGAGCAGGTGACAATACTGCATTGCACCTCGGGGGGGGTTTGCCTACAGCCCCCATCCCAAGCAAGGGCTGCAGGATGAGAAACCTTGAGGGTGGACATGGGATGCTCAGGAGAGGTTTTGGGGGGATTTGGGATTTGACAAGGACTGGTTGCAGGGACAGGGTCCTGGTCCCCCGAGGTGTGGGGAGGTGGCTTTTATGGAGCATCATCACTGAGCTGGTCCTGGGGGCAGGTCCCCCTGGCCCAGTGCAGGACAGAGGACCGTACTGGTGGCTCTGGTTTGTGTCCGGGCTGATCTGCCAGCAGGTGGCACCGGAGACTGGCTCAGTCCCCACGTCCCCAGCAGGACCACCCCTGAACGCCCGACGGGGAGGGCAGAGCTGGCAGGACCTGGGCTGGGGGGGGGAGGGCTCAGGTTTGGGAGGAGGCAGGGGCAGGGTTGGTGCCTCCTTCTCCTCCTCCTCCCCACTTTGGGCTTTTACCCATCAGACCCTGTGTCCCCTGTCCCCATCAGAACCCCTGTCCCCTGTCCCCAGCAGACCCTGTGTCCCCTGTCCCCAGCAGAACCCGTGTCCTCTGTTCCCATCAGAACCCGTGTCCCCTGTCCCCAACAGACCCTGTGTCCTCTGTCCCCATCAGACCCTGTGTCCCCTGTCCCCATCAGAACCCCTGTCCCCTGTCCCCATCAGAACCCCTGTCCCCTGTCCCCATCAGAACCCGTGTCCCCTGTCCCATCAGACCCTGTGTCCCCTGTCCCCATCAGAACCCGTGTCCCCTGTCCCCAACAGACCCTGTGTCCCCTGTCCCCATCAGACCCTGTGTCCCCTGTCCCCATCAGAACCCGTGTCCTCTGTCCCCATCAGAACCCGTGTCCCCTGTCCCCATCAGAACCCCTGTCCCCTGTCCCCATCAGAACCCCTGTCCCCATCAGAACCTGTGTCCCCTGTCCCCATCAGAACCTGTGTCCCCTGTCCCCATCAGAACCCCTGTCCCCTGTCCCCATCAGAACCCGTGTCCCGTGTCCCCAGCAGACCCTGTGTCCCCTGTCCCCAGACCCAGTGCAGACACCCCCTGTCCCCAGACCCTTCAGGAAATAGGAGCAGATATTTTGGGAGGTGCCTCCCAAAGCTGCTCTGAAAACGCAGCCACAATTCCCAGGCCAGTTTGCAGGTGGCATCCCCAATAAAACGGGGTCTGCAGGGCAGGAAGAAGGAAAGATTCGACCCCCCCCAAAAAAAAAAAAAACCCCAGAGGCTGAGCAGCACAAAGCAGGGAATTTTCCTGAACCCTCCAAACCAAGGGGCAGTGGCTGTGCTGGGGTCAGGGCTTGGCAGGCTGGAGAAAGGAGCTGGCAGGAACCTGCTGCCATTTCATGGAGCCAAATGCATCCCTTCCTCTGGCATGGGGTGACCCCACAGGACAGGACCAGGGGGAAGCTTTTCAGGAGATCTGGGATGCTCCTGGACAGCAGGTTGAAGCTTTCTGCCTTGCTGAATAATCAGAATAATCACTTTGGACTTTTCAAAAGGTCTTTGTTAGGACCCCTCTGGTGTGTCTTTATTTTTAGGACTAACATCTGACCTAACGCCAGCAAAAGCCAAAGGGTTTCCAGGTCTTGACTGTACCTGGAGGGAGTCAGAGGGCAATGCAGGTACCAACTCCCTCTGAGATGCTTCTTGAGCCAAAAAACAAAAGCACAGGGCATGGTGTCCTCCTCTGATCCCCCTCCACCACCTGGCAAGGCCACCTGAGGCTCCAGCTCATGGGACAGCAGCTCTGCTCCCCTGGAGCTGCCATGGAGCAGCAATGAGCTCAGGGGTCCAAAATCAATGAGAAAAGAGGCCCACAAGCAGCTGGAGGGGGTGGTGACACCCTTCATCACCCTTCATCATCCTCCTGGTCTGCTCAATGTGCTCAGTGTGCTCCTGAGCTTGCAGGACACCCCAGAGCCCCCCCTCTCTTTGCAGCCCCCCCTGGGGCTGAGCCAGGAAGCAGATGTCCCCTCCTAGGGACAGGCCCTGTGCCAGAAGGGCTACCAAAAGAGGAATCAACACTGAGTTTGGTAGCCAAGAGCTGCTCTGGAGCCCAGGAAAGGCAGGACTGCCCCAGCCCTGCTCCCAACCCTCCACCCACCCTGCACTCTGGGAAGGAATGAATGATTCCATGGCAAACAAAGTGTTGGAGTAACAGGAGCATGAGAAGGAGGGGTGGGGAGAAACCTGTGCCAGAGGTTGGTGAGGACAGGGGAAGCTCCACCTTCACCTTCAGAGATGTTGGTGCATTTGTGCTGAGTCCCCAGCTCTTGCTGCCCTCCCCAAACCATCCTGGGCTGGACCCACTCCCTGCTGTCAGCACCCACCCAGCCTGATGGGTCCTTCCCAGCACAGTCACCCAAGAAAACCCTGCCCAACACCCTTCCCTCACCCAGGGATGGGTGGGACATTATCCCAAAACCAGGGATGCTTCTCCTTTGCCCTTCCAAACAGCCTGCAAGAAAATGAGGAATTGGGATTGTTGGAGTTGGAGAAGAGGAGGTTGATTGCTCTCTACAACTCCCTGACAGCTCCAACACCTCCAGTGCTGGGTCCAGTTCTGGGGTCCCCATCAGCAGAAGGACACGGAGCTGTTGGAGCCAGTCCAGAGGAGGCCCTGGAGCTGCTGGGAGGGCTGGAGCAGCTCTGCTCTGGAGCCAGGCTGAGAGAGTTGGAGGTGTTGAGGCTGGAGAAGAGAAGGCTGCAATGGGGAGACCTTAGAGCACCTTCCAGTGCCTGAAGGGGCTCCAGGAAAGCTGGGCAGGGACTTGGGACAAGGGCCTGGAGGGATGGGATGAGGGGGAATGGCTTGGAAGTGGGAGAGAGAGGGGAGATTGAGGTTGGAGATGGGGCAGAAATTGTTTGGGGTGAGGGTGCTGAGCCCCTGGCCCAGGTTTCCCAGAGAAGCTGTGGCTGCCCCATCCCTGGCAGTGCTGAAGGTTGGATGGGGCTTGGAGCACCCTGGGCTGCTGGGAGGTGTCCCTGAGCATGGAACAGGGGTTGGGATGAGATGATCCTGAAGGTCCCTCCCAACCCAACCCATTCCATGGATCTATGATTCTCCCCAGCAGCTTTGCTCCCAGAAGAGAGACATCCATGTGTATGGAAAGCCAGGAAAATGGGGTGGCCTGAGCACAGCATGGCCCCCAAGGGCTTCTCTCTGCCTCCAGGCTTTGGGGTGCTCATCTCCTGGGGCCAGGTTTCCCAGGGAAGTTGTGGAAGCTCCATCCTTGGAAACATTCCAGACCAGGTTGGATGGGGCTTGGAGCACCCTGGGCTGGTGGAAGGTGTCCCTGAGCATGGCAGGGGGGCACGGGATCATCATTAATGCCCCTTTCTTTCTGAACTAATCTGGGACTCTCTGCTTCTGTGATCACCCAGCAGCTGAGCAATGGTAGGGGAGCAAACTGGAAGGCTCCATCCTCTTCCTTCAGATGAGTGGTGGTCAACATTCCAGACCAGGTTGGATGGGGCTTGGAGCACCCTGGACTGGTGGGAGGTGTCCCTGGCCATGGGACTGGGTGAGCTTGAAGGTTTCATCCCCTCCAAACCAGTGTGGGCTTCTATGGCTGTCAGGAGGGCAGTGGTTCCATTAGGTGATGGGACTGGTTGCACTGGAACTCCTGAGGAGCTTGATATCCCTGGAACCCATCTGAGACAGGGAAGGGAGTGCAGACAGCACCTCCAACCCCAAATCTAACCTTAGGGCTTCACAGAAGTTTGTTTCCCCCATTCTCACTCAGGCTTGAATTGGAATTAGAACAAGAAACCAATTGTTTTTCTGCCTGGAGCAACTCAGGGGCTGGCCTGGCTCCTACTTGGACCTGCAGAGGGAATTCCTGCTTTTCCTCTGCAGGGTCCAGGAGCTACAGAAGTGTTTGTTCTATGCTGGTCACCAAGGGGTTAAATCTCAGCCCTGTGTTGTGCTTTTTTTTTTTTCTTCTTCTCCTTCTTCTTTTTTTTTTCCCTTTCTGCTCTGCCTCCTTATGAGGAACAGCCTTTGCGGGGCTGCAGAAAGGCTCTTTCTTTCCCCTGCAGATCTATGGGAATGAAAAGTCTGTGTTCCAGATATTAAATTACTCATAAAATAGTTGGCCTGGCCCCGAGGCAGCTCCGCAGCCCCCCCCCCCCCCCAACCTCCCGCACCATCCCTCCTCCCCCTTCCCCATCCCCTCTGCCGGGGCTGCTGATGTGCATCTGCATGTCACCTCCTGCTACAAGGTCAATCTCTCCAATTTAAAGCAGCAACGTTGGAAAGCAAACCAGATTTCAGCCGGAATTAGCTTCAAATGGAGCATTCAAGGGATTCGTGCAGGGAAGGGAGAGCAGGGCCGGGAGGGGAGAGGGGGGAAGGACCAGAAGGGATGGGTGGGTGGGTGGGATGCTGCTGCTGGGGGAGGGGATGCTGTGGGGAGGAAAAAGATGCTCCAATATTCCCAACCCCACGGCTGGGGGGTGGGCAAAGGGTCAGCCCCTTGTCCCTTGGGAGGTTTTGCAGCTCTGGGTGGTCAGGGGGGACTTGGTCCCCCGTGGGAGGGTCCCTGGTGGTCAGGGATGCCCTGCAATCCGGCCTGGGTTCCAAGGGGTGGGACCAGGTTTCCATGGGGGTGGGAGGGGATGGAAGCCTGGCCCCTGTTCAGCTCCAAGCACAGCTCCCACCTCAGCTTTGCCTCCTTCCACTCCACTTCCCACTGTCTCCCACCCACCCTGAGCTCCAGCATCTCCCCTGACCTGCACCCCTGCGAGGGCAGAGGGGGGGATTTGGGATGGGGTTTGCCCCCCACCCCCTACATGCAGGATGAGGAGGTGCTGGGGACCAGGCTGATGGGAAGACCCCAAAACCAGTACTGAAGATGTGACCCCCACGGGGCTGGGAGAGCCCCACACACAGTCCCACTCTCCCCTCCAGGGCTTTCTGTATTTTGCAAGAAAAAAAGCAAAGGTTTTGCTTTCCTTCCACTCCTGGGAGTGACAAAGCCCCCTGAATGCCTCAGTTTCCCCACAGGGACAGCCCCAGCTGTGTTTCCAGCCTCTCTGGAGAAGTATTTGGGTCTCAAGCCCTCATTTTGCAGCACACATCAGGCAGAGGAGCCCCCAGCCCCACACTCCTCATGTGTGTAACCATGTGCCACACATGTCAGGGGCTCATGTGGAGTCACACGTGGGGTCCACCGTGGGCACAGGCACCAAACCCCAACCCCATGGGCACAAAGAGGTCCCAGCACCCAACCAGGAGTAGGTAGGAGCAGGGTGGGCACTAAAGTTGGGGATGGAAGAGTCCAAGGTTGCCCTCCCCAGCCTCCCATTGCCCTAAATCTTCCATTGACATCATGCAGAGGGGAAAATTAAATACTGAAATTAAAATTAAATACTAAAAACCCAGTAATCCAGCAAGGAGAGCACAGCAGAGAGAGACACTGCTATGTGGGGCATCACCAGGGCTGCTGCTCCATGGAAAGGTCCCCAGGAAAATGTCTGTGACAGGCAGGGACACAAACCTGAAAGGCCCAGGGGGATTTGCTGTGAGCCAGCAGCCCTGGGGGACTCAGAAAGAGCCCTTGGGTGAGCTGAATGTCACTGTCCCCTGTCCCCAGGATGTGCCAGGAGAGCTTCTGCCTGGGGCTGCTGCCATGTGTGGTCACCAAGGAGATGGGGACAGGGGCAGCTCATCCTTGGTACTGCCCAGAGAAGAGGGGGAGGGAGAAGGAGAGAAATCCCAGGACAAGCAGCACATCCCCAGGGGCAGCAGTGCTGGGCTGGAGCTGAACACCCCCCATGGGCTGCCTGGAGAGGTGACATCTGTGGTGTGAGGTGACCCCAGTTCCAGGGATCCATCCTTGGGGATCCCAGCCTCACCTCTGAGCTTCAGTGAAGGTTACAGCTGCTGTACCCCTGCCCAGGAGCCCCAAATCCTCCCTCATCCTTACTCCTGGTCTCTTTAGTCCCACTGTTAGTGTTCTCCTGAAGTCCTCATGCCCTGATGGATCTGCAGGAGTGTCCTTCCTGTATGCACCGTTTGCCCAGTCACAAAATCCCAGACTGTTTTGGGTTGCAGTGACCTTAAATCCCACCCAGTGCCCCCCCTGCCATGCTCAGGGACACCTCCCACCAGCCCAGGGTGCTCCAAGCCCCATCCAACCTTCAGCACTGCCAGGGATGGGGCAGCCACAGCTTCTCTGGGAAACCTGGGCCAGGGGCTCAGCACCCTCACCCCAAACAATTTCTGCCCCATCTCCAACCTCAATCTCCCCTCTCTCTCCCACTTCCAAGCCATTCCCCCTCATCCCATCCCTCCAGGCCCTTGTCCCAAGTCCCTCCCCAGCTGCTGACTGATCACAGAAGCACAGAATCCCAGGTTATTTCAGAAAGGAAGGGACATTAATGATGATCCAGTGCCACCCCTGCCATGCTCAGGGACACCTCCCACCAGCCCAGGGTGCTCCAAGCCCCATCCAACCTTCAACACTGCCAGGGATGGGGCAGCCACAGCTTCTCTGGGAAACCTGGGGCTCAGCACCCTCACACCAAGGAATTTCTTCCCAAGATCCAGTCTGAACCTCTTCTCCTTCAGTTTCCAAGCATTTCCCCTTGTTCTGTCACTGGACACTCATCTGGAAAGCCCCTCTCTGGCTGCTCCAAACCTTTTCCTGCTTTGCCAGCCCCGGTGCCTGCCCTACACTCAGCTGGAAACGTTCCTGAACCTGACACAGATGTCATGGAAGTGCCTTGGAGCATCTGGCGAGCAGCCGAGGGACATGTTGGAGCAGAGAGCACAGCGAGGAGGCTTAGAGGTGTGTGTGTGTGTGTGTGTGTGTGTTTGCTTCCATTTCCAGCCCCAGCCAAGGTTTCAGGGCCTTGTGAGCCCTGAAAATCCACAGCAAGGCGTGGGGCGAGCAGAGGTTTTGGGGTGAGCTGTTTGGGACATCCCTGAGCTGTTTGGGGCTGTCGTGCAGCAGAATCACAGAATCATCCACTTTGGATGGGACTTCTGAGATCAAGTCCAACCCTTAATCCACTACCACTGTGTTTAATTTTATTTTTTTTTTATTTTCCCTCTTAGCTGGGGACTGTCTGTTGCCATACAAAGGGCAAAATGCCCACTAGGAGACTGCCCATGCTCAGGACAGGAATACCCAGCCGACATTTTCCTTTTTCCCTGCCTTTACCACTAGATGTCACAGGAAAAGCAACATTGCCGGCCCTCTTGGGGTGGGATTTTGGGGGGGTTTTAGGGCCCTTCTCCCACCACCGGCCACGCAGCATCTTCCCAGCCTCCACCTCGGTGGCCCTTGCAAGGGCTTTGTCTGCTTGCCGAGCCTCTGGAAAAACCATCGCCGGGGATTCAGGGTTCAATGGACATTGAAATGCAACTGAAACCTTTTTTTTTTTTCTTTTTTTTTCTTTTTTTTCCCTTTCCCAGAGCCTGGCTAAGCCGCCGATCCGGACCCTCCCAGGGGGGAGCCGCCCGTCACCCTTTCTCTCAAAGGGGCGACGCTGTCACACCGGGACCCTCGGCACCTACAGCAATATGGTCCCCTCAAACAAGTGGGACAAACAAGCCCTTTATAGGCACTTTTTTTTTCTTTTTTTTTTTTCCTCTTTTCTTCTTGGAGTGGAAGGGAAAAGAAGCCGGGGGTAGAACTCGGGGGGCGTCCCAGCGCCGCGGAGCAGCGCACAAAGGAGGGGGATGAAAGGGGCGGCAGCAAATCCGCTTAGAGGGGGCTTGGGTTTGGGTACATTCAGCTCCTGGCCCCATCTGCTGGGGGGGGGGGATCCCCGGGAGCAAGGGGAGGGGAGGTAAGGGGGATGGAGAGGGGGGGGGGATGGAAACGGGGCTCTCCCTGCCCGCCAAAGCAAGAGAAGTGCATTCAGGGAGGGAGAAAAAGGATGAAAAGGGGGAAAAAAAAAAGGCACGGTGGTAAATGGAGCTCTGGTGAGGCTGTGGGGAGGGGGTCAGCCTCCTGGGGGAAGGAGGAGGCAGGTTTGGTGGAGGTTGTGTGAGTGCTGGCCCCCCTGAGCCCCCCAGGGATGTGATGGGCACAGGGGGAGCCTTCCCAGTGGAATGGGAGAGTCTGGAGACTCCAGAAGAGCCACCCTGGCACCCTCTGTGGGTTTAGTGGAGTGGGGGGACTGGTGGGGGCTGCAGAGGGGTGAAGTTGACTGGGAAAGTGGTATCCTGATGATGGTGCTTGGGCCAGAGGATCCAAGGCACGGGGGACATTGTAGTCCTGCTGCACAACTCTGGGCAGGCTCATGGGCATCACCCAAGGAATGGCACCTTTCATGGGAATGAGGCCATGAGGATCCTATCTGCCCATCACCAGGGTGGGAGCAGATGCCTGAAGCAAAAGCATCACTTGTCAGGACCAGAGGAACCATTCATGGGCCACAGGAGGAGGTGGCCAGCAGCTTTCAGACCTGGAGAGGGGCAGGAGAAGGAAATTCCCAGGAGTGCCAAGGCAGTGCTTTAGTTCAAGGGCACTTTCAGCTTCTATGGAGATCAAACACGGGCAACAGGACTTGTACTGCTTGCCAAGACAGGGGAAAGCCAGGGATGCTCTAAGTCCAGTCTAGAGAAACCATCCATCCCTCCCTCCCCAGAGGCAGAGGATGAAGGTGACACAGTAGATGACACAAGTTGATACTCACTCCTGGGTGCTGCAGGACAGCAAACATCCATGTGTCCCATGGCTTTGCACCTGCTGAACCTTTTCTTTTTTCCTACACGTCCTGCAGCCTCATCTCTCTTTGCATTGAGTATTAGTGAGCTCAGGAATGTGTCTGCACCGAGTCCATCCACCCCCAGGATCTGATCCCCCCAGGCAGCTGCTCTGCAGTGCTCGGACACGGGTGAGCAGATCAAGGAGGTCACAGCCACGGGGATGTTTTTTGGAAAGCAGAGCAAGGAACAGAGCCCAAGCTAACCTAAGTTATCTGCCTCTCCTGGGGAGGGCTGATGTGCTTGTCTAGTGAGGCCAGTGGCTTGCACGCACTGCAGGAAGATGGAGAGAGTGGGGGAAGACGTGATGTTCCCTCTCGTGTGGGCCAAGAGTTTAATTACTCCAGCTAAAGCAGCTTGTGTCTCTTTCTAGCCTGGCAGCAGTCCAGTCCAGGGAGTGGTCCTTCCTCTCTGGTGGCCCAGAGCCAGTGCTCCAGGAGTCCTTCCAATTTGGCTCTGATGTGGTTGGGTCATGTACTGCGAGAACATCTCTTTTCTGCAGCTGGGTGGGGATGTCAGGGAGGGGAGGACAAAGTGCTGGAGAAGTAAAGAGCCTCAGGGTGCCTCAGGGTGTCCTGGGCAGGTGGTGGAGCAGAGATACGAGCAGGACTGGAGCTGAGGTTGTGATGTGGCTGCTTGGGGCAGTCTCTGAGGCTTCCAAACCTGTGGCTGAACAAAGCATCCAGGGGTGAAGCAGCTGAGGAGCTCCAAAGTCTTGTGAGCAGAGGTGGATAGCAACACGTTTGTCCTTTATCTGGAGGATGCTGCGTGCAGAAATGACTCAGGAGCAGGTTGGGTAAGTCCTGGTGCCAAGCTGGTGATGGAGGTCAGACAGTCTGTGTGTGTGTGTGTGTGTGTGAGACAGCCTGAGGTACAAACACTGATGGACTGGAGGAGATAAGGAAGATGAAGGAGGGCACCAGATGCCACCCACCCCAGCCTGATGAGTGATGCTGACACAAAGGGCTGCACAACACTTAACTGAGCCTCCAGAGCACTGTGTCAGACCCTGGGGATCCATCTACCTTGGCATCCATCTAGAGAGCCAGCTGGGTCATGGCACAGCCTGGTCCATTCAAATGGTGGAAGGCAAGGTCTGTGAGGACTCCTGCACAAGCTCCATTTAGCTGCTGAATTTGACCATCAGATAACTCGGAGTTTTGACTGCCCAGGATGGAGTTGGAGGAGCCAGCTGGAGCAGTTCTTCCCCAGGTAGGAGAACAAGTTCTGGTTGTTCTGCCTGGTTATCACGAAAAATTGTGTGAGGTGTGCAGGAGGAAGGAGGGGTGGGAGAACATGATTGCTCACTCTGTCTGCTGGGGATCCAGAGAAGTGAAGCAAGTGAAGCCAGAGAGCAAAACCCTCAGCTTGTGCCAGTGCCCCCTTCCCACTCACCCAACACCACCTCTGGAAATGTGTCCAGAGATGTCTTTGCTTCTGTCAGCTCTGAGGGTTCTCCTACACCACAGCCTATCCCAGGAGGAGGTGTAAGCCCTGTTTTCCACTGTTTTCTGGGAGCATGACCACCACTCACCTGAAGGAAGAGGATGGAGCCTTCCAGTTTGCTCCCCTACCATTGCTCAGCTGCTGGGTGATCACAGAAGCAGAGAATCCCAGATTAGTTCAGAAAGGAAGAGGCATTAATGATGATCCCGTGCCCCCCTGCCATGCTCAGGGACACCTTCCACCAGCCCAGGGTGCTCCAAGCCCCATCCAACCTGGTCTGGAATGTTTCCAAGGATGGAGCTTCCACAACTTCCCTGGGAAACCTGGCCCCAGGAGATGAGCACCCCAAAGCCTGGAGGCAGAGAGAAGCCCTTGGGGGCCATGCTGTGCTCAGGCCACCCCATTTTCCTGGCTTTCCATACACATGGATGTCTCTCTTCTGGGAGCAAAGCTGCTGGGGAGAATCATAGATCCATGGAATGGGTTGGGTTGGGAGGGACCTTCAGGATCATCTCATCCCAACCCCTGTTCCATGCTCAGGGACACCTCCCACCAGCCCAGGGTGCTCCAAGCCCCATCCAACCTTCAGCACTGCCAGGGATGGGGCAGCCACAGCTTCTCTGGGAAACCTGGGCCAGGGGCTCAGCACCCTCACCCCAAACAATTTCTGCCCCATCTCCAACCTCAATCTCCCCTCTCTCTCCCACTTCCAAGCCATTCCCCCTCATCCCATCCCTCCAGGCCCTTGTCCCAAGTCCCTCCCCAGCTTTCCTGGAGCCCCTTCAGGCACTGGAAGGTGCTCTAAGGTCTCCCCATTGCAGCCTTCTCTTCTCCAGCCTCAACACCCCCAACTCTCTCAGCCTGGCTCCAGAGCAGAGCTGCTCCAGCCCTCCCAGCAGCTCCAGGGCCTCCTCTGGACTGGCTCCAACAGCTCCGTGTCCTTCTGCTGATGGGGACCCCAGAACTGGACCCAGTACTCCCAGTGACCTCCAGCAGAGCTCTCTCTGTGTGCAGAGCTGGGGTGACAAGTGACAGCACTGAGGGTCAGCAGGAGCTGTATTTTCCGTGGTTTTCCACACGGGATCTGTGTGGTTGCTCCTGGGGATTTCTGGCATCACCAGCTCCCTGCTGGCACTTTCCCCCCCTCAGGGGGCTCTTTGCTGATCTTGTGCCCTGGGTTAACACAGACTCAGGACCTCACACGCTCTCTTCCAGTCTCTTTCCAATTACTTTATTGCTTCCTGTCAACTGCCCCAGTGTATCCTGCTCCTCTGCAGTGCCCAGGGAGCACTTTTCACAGCAGAATCCCCTGGCTCAGATAACACTGCTCAGCTCCCAGAACCTGCCTGGTTCTGTTGCTTCAGGCACCTCAAGGTGCAGGATCCCAGCACAGGGATTTCCAGCAAGGGGGGGCTGCTCTCAGCATTTTTTCTTTTTTTTTTTTTTCTTTTTTTTTTTAATTTTTTTATTTTTTAAGATAAACTCCACTGCTGGGAGAGAAGTGCTGGCAATCTGCCAGCCTGGGGTTATTTTCCAGGCCTCCATCCATGGGTGACCTCCTTCATCCCATGCCAGGTCCTGCTCCTGCTCCCTGATTCCCAGCTCCTGCTGCTGGGGGAGCATCCTGCTCCTTCTCCAGCCATGGGCTCAGGACCCAAAAGGAGCTGATCCCTGTCCTGCTGCCAACTCAGCACTTCCCCTGGAGGAGAGAAGGGTGAGAGGGGATCTGCTGAATGTCCATCAATAGCTGAGGGGTGGGGGGCAAGAGGAAGGGGACAATCTCTGTTCTGGGGTGCCCAGGACAAGGAATAATGGGTTGGAGCTGGAACATGGGAAGTTCCACCTCAACCTGAGGAGAAACTTCTGGAGTGTGAGGCTGAGGGAGCCCTGGCCCAGGCTGCCCAGAGAGGTTGTGGAGTCTCCTTCTCTGGAGCCTTTCCAACCCCCCTGGATGTGTTCTGTGTGCCCTGCCCTGGGGGATCCTGCTGGGGCAGGGGGGTTGGACTGGGAGATCTCCAGAGCTCCCTTCCAACGCTGAACATTCTGTGATTCCATGACTTGTGTCCCAACAAAGGTCAGCTTAGATACAGAGTTCTTGGAAGTGGTGGTGGGAACCCACATGGGGGCTCTGGCCCAGCCTCCAACTTCCAGCAGGAATGTCACCAGCAGGAATGTCACCAGCAGAAGTTCAGGGTAGATGTGACTCTGTCTCACCAAGACCTGGAACGGGTTTGTCCTAAAGCTTTCCTGCAAGCCCTGGAGGCAATTTTGGTGATGATGGTTTCCTACACCTCTCAGTACCACCAAATGATTTCCAGACGGAAGGATGTGTGCCAGAAGTTGCCATTTTGAGGGGATCTCCTGTGTTTCTCCAACATCTTTAGGATCCTCTATGCTTGGGCCCCGTGCTGAGACATCCCTGTGTCCTGGCATTGCATTTGTAGGTCAGGAAACTATTGACAGAGGTAACAGGTTTGTGAAACACTGGACCAGGTTGCCCAGGGAGATGATAAAAGGCCCATCCCTGGAAAATTCCCATCCCTGGAAATACTCAATATCAGATTTCTGGTCTTCTGAGCCCATTCTGGACTTGAATCCCTGGGAGTTCTGTGTACCCACAGCATCCTGTGCCCAGAGCTCCCCAGTTATCTCCTGGTTGTGTGAGAAATCACCTCCTTTATTCCTGAACCCATTTTTTTTTCCAACTTCCCACAAGTTCCACTCCTCAGCTTTGGTTCATTTATGGGGAGAGCAGCCAGTTGGTCACTGGGATCACACTGGTGGCTTCCTTCCAGCACCTACTGCTTATTCCTCCACTGCCACCACCTCCTGAGCCACTCAGGACTTCCCTTGTAACCCCTTGTTTTCCTTTAAAAAAACTTCTGGCAAGGGGTTTGATGGAAACCAACAGATTTTGCTGACTTTTAGTGTTGGACTTGATAATCTTCAAGTTCTTTTCCAACCAAAGCAATTTTCTTCTTGGAGGAATGAAGAGCTTTCAGGTGCCTTTGCCAGCAGGCAGCTGCTCTCCCACTTTGCAGACCTGGTTCCAGGTCAGTCCCAATTTTACTGGAACCAGAACAGGGTGGATATTCCCACCCCAAAAGGGAAACCATGAAGGGCTGATCACACAGCACCATTCCCAGGGATTCCTGAGATTTTCTCTTCAGCCCTTGACCAGGTTTTGATCAGGTTTTGACCACACCATGGCACCACATCTCCCTTAAGATGCTGCCCTTTTGGAAAGACTCAAACAACCTGTATTTTTCCCTTTTTGCTCCTTCAGACCTGCCCTGTTCCAATAATCAGATTTGGGGAGAAAAGAGCAATTTCAGAATGTGCCATTGCCTCTGGCCCTCTGTTTGCCCTCACCAAAACCTCCCCTGTCTCAGGGCACCAGAGGGTTTTGTTCCTTTGAACATAACACATAATATTGCATTATTTCATAGTGTTTATAAGCAGTTTCAAAACTCCCCTTTTTAACACCAGCACGGCCAAAAACCAGGTAGTTTTCTCCCTAGTTTCCTATTAAATGCCATTTCAGCATTCTCAGTTTCAAGGATGCCACCCTGTAATTTCATCCTATGAGAGACCCGAGTTTGACTTCTCAGCTTTTCTCACTTCCTTTGAACAACTTTAAAATTATTTTTGAGAAGAATTCTGGACTGGGGATGCCATGCCACAAAATACCTTGGGTTCTATCCTTTTCTTTTACAGCCATTAAAAAATTACAGCACTAAAACTGTTCAGGCTTTGATACCATCCCCTCTGTCAGTACACAGTTCCTGGCAGGTTTCATCAGATGTTACCTACTGGGCAGGTTTATTCTGGCTAACTGTAAAATAATCAAGGACTAAAATGAAATAAAAATAATAAAAATTAAAAAAACCCCACCTTCTGCCAGCCATGCCTCATGGTTGTCAAGTCCTCCAGATGAGATTTGTATGTATACATCCTGTGATGTTCTTTTGATCATTCCAATTATTCTTTGGTATTTATCCAAATCCCATTATTTTTCTGAAGGTATTTATTATATTCAGTGTGCCCAAGGGGCCCAGGGCTGCATCAAAATGGCGGCTGTGGTGTCCAAAATGGCGGCTGTGGTGTCCCCCAGGGATCAGTGTTGGGCCCAGTGCTGTTCAATATCTTCATTGATGATTTAGATGAGGGGATTGAGTCCATCATCAGCAAATTCACAGATGACACCAATCTGGGGGGAGTGTGGATCAGCTGGAAGGCAGGAGGGCTCTGCAGAGGGACCTGGAGAGACTGGAGAGTTGGGATGATCCCAAGGGGATGAGGTTCAACATTCCAAGTGCCGGGTCCTGCACTTTGGCCACAACAACCCCATGGGGAGCTCCAGGCTGGGCACAGAGTGGTTGGAGAAAGGGAGCTGGGAGTCTGGATTGCCAGGAAGGTGACCATGAGCCAGCAGTGTGCCCAGGTGGCCAAGAAGGCCAATGGCATCCTGGGCTGGCTCAGGAACAGCGTGGCCAGCAGGTCCAGGGAAGGGATTCTGCCCCTGTGCTCAGCTCTGGGGAGGCCACAGCTTGAGTCCTGTGTCCAGTTCTGGGCCCCTCAGCCCCTCAGGAAGGAGATTGAGGTGCTGGAGCAGGTCCAGAGAAGAGCAAGGAGGCTGTGAAGGGATCCAGCAGAATTGCTGTGAGGAAGGGCTGAGGGAGCTGGGGGTGTTGAGGCTGGAGAAGAGGAGGCTCAGGGGAGACCTCATCACTCTCTGCAACTCCCTGAAAGGAGGTTGGAGCCAGGGGGGGGTTGGGCTCTTTTCCCAGGCAACTCTCAGCAAGACAAGAGGGCAGGGTCTCAAGTTGTGCCAGGGGAGGTTTAGGTTGGAGATGAGAAAGAATTTCTTTCTGGAGAGGGTGATCAGGCATTGGAATGGGCTGCCCAGGGAAGGAGTGGATTCTCCGTGTCTGGAGAGATTTCCAAAGAGCCTGGATGTGGCACTGAGTGCCATGGGCTGGGAACCACGGGGGGAGTGGAGCAAGGGTTGGACTTGATGAGCTCTGAGCTCCCTTCCAACCCAGCCCATTCTAGGATTCTATGATTCTTATGGTATTTTTTAAAACATAGATTAATAACTTACATTTTTAATTGTTGCATTTCTCTATATTCTGGAAAATTGGGAGTTCCTTGTTATTTCTATGTTTTTATTTCATTTTTCCTCCTTTTCCATCTCTGTAATGTCCTGCTTATTTACACTACCAACTTTGCCAAGATTTGCCATGTTTGCAATCCTGAAGGTGATACCTTTATCAACTTTACTTTTCCCAAAGTTTCTTTTAACTCAACAAGTTAACACCCAACCACAATGGGAGAATTTCTGCAGTCCCTGCAGTTTTACCACCAGAGTTTTACCTGCCTGAGTTTGCCTCCAACTGGCATCATAAGTTGGGCCCAAATTAGCTGTTGAAAAAAAAAAATATCCAAAATTATCTGTCCTATTCTACAGTTCTAAATCTATCTCCTGTGCTCGAAAAGTGCCTCCCCTCTTTAATTGGTTCCCATGGATACCATCCAAAAGTTTCATTCCTTTTAGGAGCAAGATACTCTTCAACTCTTTACTGCAATCTCCCAGTTGACTTTGGCTCCCAAATTTAGCTGAAGGCTTCACACCCCAAGACTTCAGACATTCAAATGGCCTCAGAAATACAGTTACCTTCCACTCCTTGCTCCTCTCCACAGCTCCCTTGGTCTCCTCAAAGATGTGAAATCTTCACTTGAAGCTTCCCTGGGTTTCTGCTGCAGCCCTGGAAGGTCCCAGCAGAGGCTGATGCTCAGCTGATGGGTTCTACCTTCTGACTTCCCTCCTTTTCCCTCTCATCCCAGCTTCTGGAAGCAGGTAGGGGCAGAGTTGGAAACTTGCATGAAACTTTCACTGAGCAGCAGCTGGGCTCAGAAATGCTGGAGGGAAGAGCTGAAGGGGAGAGGGAGCTGCTGGTTCCTCTGTTAGCTCCCCCCAGGCAGGACCCCACAACCAGCTGAACAGGTTGAGCAAGGAGGGCTCTCCAGGGTCACATTTCAGCACAAGCCATCCAGGGCCAGGTCCCCTCACAAAGCCTCAAGGGATGGAAAAGTTTGATCTTGATTTAACTCAGAAACAGAGGAACCCCAGTGCAATGTCCCCAGTGGGGTGGAGAGGGCAGTGGGCAGCAGCCAGCACCTGCTTGTCTGGTGGCTAGAGACCAGTACAATGCTGGTCCATACTGGGAGAGGGCCCCAGGGTGAGGTCTGAGATCACAAAATCAAATCTCTTTAGTGTACAGATGAGAGAGGGGAGATCTTGAGCTGTCAGGCACTGGGCATCACCCCAGGGCTCATCCCCACTGCTCATCCCACCCTTCCTCCTGAAGGACAGGACCTGTTTCCCCACCAAAGGACTTGAGGTGACAGGGAAGGGCAGGGGGAGGCTGTTCACAGTGACAAGGATGGGATCACATCTGTCCCACTGCATGGGGTAGAAAATCCCACCCAGGGGAATGGTCCCTTCATCCCTGGCAAGCTGGGGAGCATGAAGCAGGTGATAATCAGTAGTCCCAGAGCAGGAGGGGCTGTTCTGCTCTGGAAGGTGCTACTCAAGACAATTTATCATTCAGACAAAGAGGTGGAAAAGGGTTAAATCCTGCCTGGGCTCCCCAGGCTTTGGTTATCTGCAGCATGGCTGCAGGGCTACACGGTGCCTGTACATGTTCTGGGATCAGGAGTTAAGTGTTTAAATGATAAGTGATATCTTAAAAACATAAGTTTAGCAATGAATCTCTGCCGACAATACTGTACTATTAGTTAATAGGCAGAATTAACTCACTGGCCTGGGGCCAAACCCGTCACAGCCAGAGCCAGAACAGCTGAAGCTGCTTCTCACTTGGGTTTTGCTTTTTAGGGGATTTGCTGCTGCAGGGAGACTCCGGTTTCTGTAAAAATACTCTGGCGTTTTCCTCCTCCCGACCTGCCTCTGAAAGCTCCAGGCTTCTCGGAGCCAGAGGGATTCAGCCAGGAGCCCAAAAGCTTTCCTTTCACATCCAGAGACACCAGCAAGGGTGCCCATCTCCCTCAGGCATCTCTGCACAGCCCCCACCAGCTGCCTGCACACCCTTGGGGGGGTTTTCCTGGCAGCTCTACAGCTCTAGGTGCCACCAAGGGATGTGCTTCCCATCCCTCCCATCCAAAATTAGCTCTCCTTTCCCTTGATTGGAGAATTATTTTCCATCATGGTTGGGAAGGACCATCAAGAGTCCAGCTCTCAGTCCTACAGCACCTTAACCAAAGTAGCTTCAGGGAATGGAGCTTCCCTAGACCCCAAGGAGAGGCTCTCCTGGATCCTTCTGGCAGGTGGGGCTCCTTGGGTGATGCTTTTTCTCCCTCCTGGCCCCAGGGTGGCTTCACAGAGCTTTGAGTCTGCAGATTGACAGCTCTCTATCCCCAGCTGCTTCTCTGCTGACAATCCTGCTGCACATCTTTGACCTTGCAGGGAGCAAAAGGAAGGCACCTCCTCCTCCAGGTGTGATGAGCCAAGGGCTTCATGTGCAAATAAAACCTGTTCTTCCTGCATGGGGAACTGAAAATGCTGCACTCAAGTGTCACCAGCAAACCCATTTTGATGTCCCTGAGAAATAATCTCTCGTGGCTTTCTCTGCCAGGGAACCACCTACTGATGTAAACTAACATGAAGGTGCAACCTGAGTCTTGGCTTTCCCATTTTTGCAACCCCTGTGCTGCTTTTTTTTCCCAGACAAGGCTTTACCTACTGCTCCCTGTAGAGGGGTTTGAGCACCCTGTGATGGTGCCACCCAAGTTAAACGTGGGCAGCAAAACCCAGTAAAATTTGGGTGCCAAGGTGGAAAAGCAGCTGGCAGGTGGTGTTCAGGACCATGTGGCACAGTGCTGCAGTCACTTGTGACCATATGGCAGCAAGAAGAGCATCGTTTCACAATGTTGTGCCTGGCTGAGGACAGCAGTGAGGATGCACAGTGCTCCCTGGTCCATGACCATCCTCTGGGGAGGCCATTAATTGTGTGCAGGAAAGGACCTTGGAGAGGCTCCAGCATCACTCCCTGTGACACAGGGCTTTGTGGCACTTGCTGGGCTGCTTGGAGCTGCTGGCTTGGTGACCAGAGAAGGCTGTGGGCTTCAGGACAGAAAGCAGAGGCTGGTGGCAAGAGCAGGTTTGAGAGGGGAGCTGTGGAATCTTGGCAGGCCTTCCCATGGATGCCAAAAGGATGCAACAGTCACAGGAGACCCTTCCTGGGTGGAACTGGGGAGCCCTGGGAGAGCACTGGGGTGGTGGGGTGCTTCTGGAGCAACACTTCTGGAGGCCAGGAGCAGCAAGATCTGTCCCTGCCCCTTCTGCCTCCTTCTGTATTGGACTGAGTACACTAAAGACAGAAGTTTCTCCATACACTATGGAGCTGGGCCACAGGATTCCCTGGAGGTTGCTGCTCTGTGTGTGGGACCAATGTGACCAATAATATCTGCAGTGATGAGAGCTCCTGAAGGGCATCAGACCTTGGTGTTGGCCACACTGAGCTGGAGAAGCTCATCTGGCTCACACACATGGCCAGAACCACCAGGGAGCCTTGAGCTCCTCCAAACTCACATGTGGGTAGCAAGAAATTAATCACTTCTAATGGGTCAAGACAAGGAACCCAAGATGCTCGAGCTGCTGGTGTATCAGAGGGGCAGGGCACAGTGAACCAAGCTTGTTTTTTCAGTTTTTGTCACTTTGGAGGGGTGAGGGGCAGGGATCCATCCTGGTAGTCCAGTGGCTCTTCAGCTTTTGGCCTCATATTGAGCTCTGTGTGCAGGTTGTGACCTTCCCTGAGAAGCCTCTCCAAGACATGTGTGCTTTCTGCAGGATGCATGGGACACCCCCTGGCCAGAAGAAAAGGGGCACAGCCACAAGGGGTGAGCAAGGGGACACTGCAGGGTACAAGTGGACAGTAGCAGGCTGGATGGGCAGAGGAGGAGATGTCAGGGTGGTGGCAGAAGAGACCTCCTGGGGCAAGCAGTCCTGGTAACAGCTGCATGACCTGGAGAGGGTTTGGCTGATGGGGTGCCCAAAGGACAGGTTTGGGTCCCAAGCATGTGGGGAATTCAAGGCTGTTGGGTGGTGTGATGGAGAGGGGGAACTGTGTTCCAGTTTGCACCCTCTGGAAAAATCCTGCTTGAGACAACATAAGAAGGGCATGGAGCTGTTGGAGTGAGTCCAGAGGAGGCCCTGGAGCAGCTCTGCTCTGAGCTCTGAGAGAGTTGGGGGTGTTGAGGCTGGAGAAGAGAAGGCTGCAATGGGGAGACCTTAGAGCACCTTCCAGTGCCTGAAGGGGCTCCAGGAAAGCTGGGGAGGGACTTGGGACAAGGGCCTGGAGGGATGGGATGAGGGGGAATGGCTTGGAACTGGGAGAGAGAGAGCAGATTGAGGTTGGAGATGGGGAAGAAATTGTTTGGGGTGAGGGTGCTGAGCCCCTGGCCCAGGTTTCCCAGAGAAGCTGTGGCTGCCCCATCCCTGGCAGTGCTGAAGGTTGGATGGGGCTTGGAGCACCCTGGGCTGGTGGGAGGTGTCCCTGAGCATGGCAGTGGGATTGGAACTGGGTGATATTTAAGGTTTCATCCAACCCAAACCATCCTGTGATTCCATCCCCCCACCTGCTCTGGATGGGGCTCAATGCTCCACACCACAACGAGGGAACTCCCGCACCCCCCAATCCCCGGGGGTGACTCCAGGTGGTCTGGGGGGGCTCAGGGCTGCCCGGAGCCTGCCGGCAGCAAACCACGGATTTTTCCAGTTCCCGTGTTTTCCAGTCCCGCTGGACATGTCCCTTTCTTGGGCCTGTCCGCAGCCATCCCCCCGGCCCGCCGGGCTGCCCCTCGCCCACCCTGGTGTCACCGCGTCCGGACCGTAGCTCAGCTCGGCGGGGCCGCAGCGGGGCGGCGGGGGCATCCCTCCAGGAACCCCCATCCCTGGTTTGCATTATTTTTTTTTTTTTTTTGCTTTTTTTTTTTAGGCTTTTTGGTCGGTTGCTTTTTCTCTTTTCTTTTCTATTTTTTTTTTCCACGGCGCGCAGCCAGTCAACCCCAACCGAGGCCGATTTGGGCTGAAATCACGGCTTTCTCTGGATGATCGACAGCTCCGGCACAAACCATCGGGCGGGCGGGGAGAGCCTCCCCGAACCCGCCCCAAGCCCCGTCGCCCCGTCGCCTCCCCCCGCTTCGCCACCTCCCCACCTCCCCTTCCCCTCTCCCCCCGTCTTCCCCCTCTCCTCTCCGGGCAGGGTGGGCTCGCCTGGGCGGGGCGGGCGGCGCGGGGCTCTCCCCCCGCGCTGTGGCGGGGGTGGCTCGGCCCGGCCGCGGCGGCGGGGCCGGCGGTGCGCTCCGTGCCCGCGGCCGTGCCCGCGCGGCGGCGGCCCCAGCCCCAAGCCAGGGGGGCTCGGTTCGGTTCTGTTCGGTTCGGTTTTGTGCGGCTCGGTTCGGCTGTCTTCTGTTCGGTTCGGCTCAAGACCGGCTCCGCTCTCCGCCGCCTCCATGGAGCGCCGGCCGCGCCGCCTCTGATGCCCGGCCCGGCGCGCACCATGGGGCCGCTGTGGCTCTGCTGGCTGCCCCTCGCCCTCCTGCCCCTGCTCGCCGCTGTAGAAGGTACGGGGGGGGGGGGGTGGTGTGGGATGTGGGTGGGCATTAGGGGGGAGGGGTGGGCAGGGCAGGTCCACCTTTAGGATTTATTTTTATTTTTAATATTTTTTTTTTTTTGGCTGCTGGTGGGGTATCACTTTGTCCCCCTCCCTTTCCCCCTCGGACCCCCCCCCTCCCCTCCCCTTACTCCGCAGCGCTGCAGGGGAAGGCGAAGTTTTGGGGGAAGTGCTGCCCCGGCGGGAGGTGTTGCCGCCGGAGCCGGGGGCCCCTCGTGTGTCTGTGTCGTGTGTGTGTGTGTGTGTGTCCCAGCCCCCCGCGACTCCCCCCAGACCCTCCTTGCCTTTCTCTCCGCCATCCCTTCACCGAGGTGTGGGCATCCCCCGCCGCTTCCCCCCCGCACCCGGTCCCGGTTGGATACCCCGGAGCCGCTCTGCCCGGGATGCTCCGTGCCCGCGGATGGTGCCTTGGAGAGAGGCTTCGGGGCTCCCTTCAGCCAGGCCCAGCCGGCATCCCGCAGCTGATGGCCGGCTCCCCGGTGGCTGCGTGGCTTTCCCGGTGTCCCCGGGAGGAGCCGGGCTCCCCGCCGGGTTCCCCCGGTGCTCAGACAAAGCCGAGCCGGGCGGCAGGTGGGGAGCTCCTGCAGGCTGGGCGGGAAGATGGGGATGGGGTCTGGGCTGGGGGTGGAGGGGAGGTCTCCGTCTCCCTGCTCCCAAACCCATCCCTGGGGTGGTTCCAGGCAGCGGGGGGGGGTGCTGCGAGGTGTCAGGCCAAGAACCGGCTGGTCCTGGAGCTGCCCGGTGCCGGTGCTGGGGGTGGCACCGGGTCTTGGGGTTCGGCTGGGTGGTCAGTGCTGGGCTGGGGTGGGAGCTGCACGGCCCGTGTTTGTCTGGAACATGGATGAGGCACCATTTATTGAGTTGGAGTTTTGGGAGATGACTCATGGGTTGGCCAGCTATACGTCGTGATATTTACAATATGGGAGCTTGGCATAAATAGGACTATTTACGTTGCAGCATTAAGCCAGCTATGGGATTCCAGTGAGCCCTGCATGGTTTTAATTAGGGGGGTGGGAGGGGAAGGGTTGGGGTTGATGTTTGTGGGAGCATATGTGTCCACGTGGGATGTGTGACCATCAGGATGGGGCTGGTGACATCGTGGGGTCTGGGCTTCCAGTGGGGTCTGAGCGGGCTTGGCCATACAGAGCTGATGCTGCTGAGTCTGGCAGAGAGGGATGGGGCACCTGGTGCCACTTCCACCCCCACACTGTGCTCCCAGGAGCTGCTGAGGGGTTTGTCACCAGCTCCCAGGGCTCTTAAGGCGTTTGCTTGAAGATGTGGGTGACCTTCCCACTGTCACGGCAGTGGTGATGGGGTGTGTGAGCACCAAGGCTCATCCCAAGGGATGGAGAATGTACATCTGGTGATGGCCAACAGTAATGGGGGGTTTCAGCCACCTGAGGTGTCCACGAGGGATGTGTGACCATCAGGATGGGGCTGGTGACACGATGGGGTCTGGGCTTCCAGTGGGGTCTGAGCGGGCTTGGCTGTACAGAGCTGAGTCTGGCAGGGAGGGATGGGGCACCTGGAGCCACCTCCACTCCCACCCTGTGCCCCCAGGAGCTGCCAGGCTGTGCTGAGGGGTTTGTCACCAGCTCCCAGGGCTTTTAAGGCATTTGCTTGAAGATGTGGGTGACCTTCCTACTATTATGACAGTGATGATGGGGTGTGTGAGCACCAAGGCTCATCCCAAGGGATGGAGAATGTACTTCTGGTGGTGGCCAGCACTGATGGGGGTGTTTCAGCCACCTGAGGTGGTCATTGTAAGGTGTGCTTCCCTATGGGATGGGGACAGTTCCCAGAGAGACAGTTGGAGAGGTCCCTGTGCTGTGCTTCCAGCCACCATCACCATCTGGGGCTGAACACGTTGATTTTGGGTTGCCCACTGTTGTCTCCTGCCTTGTTGTGTGTGTCAGGGCATTGCCATGGTGGCTCACAGGGCTGGTGTGAGCTACCAGCTTCTGTATCCCAGCCTTTCTCTCCTTGCAAAAGCTTTAGGAGAGGTGAAAGAGTGTGGGATGCATCTCCCCAAGAGCTCTCTGCTCCTTCCCTCCTTTGGGAGCTGCCTCTTCCTGGGGCTCCGTGGGATGCTTGGCATCCGTCTGCATCTCCAGATGTCCTGGGCCCAGCTAGTGTGGACAAACTGACCCAGCCATGGCCACCAGCCGTGGGAAGTGGTGGTAGAGCCACAAGGCACCTTTGTGGTGGCAGTGTCCTCTGTGCTGCCATCAAATTCCCAGAAAAAGGGGGGGAAGGAAAAGGCTTGTTCCGGGCAAAAAGTTGTTTTTTTGGTTATTTGCTTGGGGATCCTGCCTCTGGAGTCCTGTTCTCAGCTCTGCTGCAGAGCTTTTCTGGAGTGCTGGTAATTTCACTTGTCTCTTCTGTGCCTCAGTTTTCCTAATTACAAGGCGTAAAATAATCCAAGCGTCTTTCCCAAGGGAGCTGAGAGGTTTTGTTAATGAACATGACAAAGTGCTTTGGGATCCGTGGTTGAAAGTGCAGCTTTAGTCAGGGTACGTGTGTGTGCGGGGTGTTTATTTATCTACATGCTTTATATTTCTCTGTACACTGTATATTCACTTGCATTTAACAAACCTTAATTAGAAACAAAGCCGATAGGGGAGGAAATATAAACAGGAGTGTGCATGAAAATTGGAAGTTGATTACTCACTGGCCAGCAGAATGCATGTCTAGGGCTCAGGAGGAAAAGCTGTTTGGTTAAAAGCAGCTCTCTTAAAAGGAAATGTGAAAAAAAAGAACGTAAACCATAAATCAATACGGAAAACAGGGAGGTGGATGACAAGGTACAAAAAGCAGAGGTTGCCAATTGCTTACAGTTGTTAAGGTATCTGCAGCTGAGAAAGTTCAGGCTTGTAAAAGCAAAGTTTTTGTGAGTGTCCCCACCAGCAAGTCAAGAACAAAGGAGTCCTGGAGGGGTCTGGATCCCACACGGGTGGGTGGCAGTGCTGCTGTCACTGCCAGCTCCTCTTTGTGCTGGCTCTGTGTCTTTGGGGGGACTGAGGCTGCTGAGGTGTTTTGGAGGGTCCTGGGAAGGACACTTTGGTTGGTTTCAAAACCAACAGCCCAGCTAACTCGTGTGCAAGGAGGGGGGCAAAAACCAAAGAAAAAACCCAAATCCAGGCAAACCTGAAGGCACTCTTCACCCCGTTGGAGCTAAGTTTCCGTAAACCTTGTGGCGCTGGCAAGTTTCCCAAGGGCTGGAGGGAAGCCAGCACTGTGCCAAAAAATGCAAAAGGAGAAAAAGGAGATGGCCCTAATATCTGTGAGGGTGTCTGGAGCAGCAGACTGGGATGGGTGAGGGAGCAGCATCCAGCTCGAGGTTTGCTGGGGAGAATCCTGGACAAGGGGACTGGGTGCTGAGCATCCTTCTGTGCTGGGCAGTTGTGATCCTGAGCACAACCTCAGGCTCGGAGGGGTTTGCAGGGGTGGGAGGGCTGTATCCTGTCCTGGGGTGCTGTGTCTGAGGTGCTGGTGACAAACACCCGTGCTTGTCCTTCGAGCAAGCTGGAATCTGTCCCTTTGTGTTTCTGTGTGGTTAATAATGGATTATAATGTACACAATGCACATTATGCATTTATGACATTGCTTAGGTGGAATGTATTGTGTTGTATTTTATGTGTTTCTCTAGGCTGTGACATATTTTAGTGTCACCTCTCTTGTCCACGTTGTCACAACCTGCTGCTGAGCACCTCCAGGCCCAGCACAGATGTGGGGGGAGCAGCAAAGAGGGGGCTTGGTTTGTGCCTTGTTGTCTCTGGCTTTGTTGTGGTCAGGGTGGAGGGAAATGTTTGCCATCTCATGGGGTTCCCGGTCACACCAGAGCAGTTGCTTTGTCCTTGGTGCTCCAGGGAGGTGATGGGGGCCATGCCAGGACCATCGGAGCTGTGGGAGCATCTTGGCAAGCCCAGCAGATCCAGGGAAAAACAGAGGATGTGTCAGGAAGCTGATCCATCCCATGTGTTTGGACTCCAGATCTCCAAACACTGACCCGAGTCCAGGCTGCAAACAAATTTTTGTTTTTTGTCCTCCAGAGACCCTGGATTCCAGCCAGCCCTGCACCACCCACCTCCCACCTTTCCCTCCTTTCCCTGCTTCCTGGGTTAATATTTGACAAGGTCCCTTCCATGCACTCACCTGCCCTTTGCATGGCCAGGGCAGGAGCAGGGAAAGCTCCTGGATCCCAATTTAAACATTGGTGTAGCTGCATTCTGCTCCTCCCAGGAGGAGTGGTGGTTGCTTCTGGTCCTTGCTGTGTTCCTGGCTTCTCCGGGTCATAAAAAGGGATGGAGCAGATGTTGGAGGGAGATGCTGAGGGGACAGGGCTGCAGAGGATGAAGGCATAGCCAGCAGTGTCCCCCTGGGACACCATGGAGGGGTCTGGAGGTGCTCAGGGGGTGTTACCCAACATGTTTGATGGGGTTTGGGGCTGTCCCCAAGGATGGGAGCAGGGGTCCTCTGGCTGATGGGCTGAGGATCTGCCTGCACTAGTCAGTGGCTGTTTGTGTACACATACCTGAGCTGGCTGTCAGGAGGGGGGCACCAGTGGGGCTGCAAAACCTGCCTGAGGAGCTGTGAGAGATGAGAGTCTGAGCCCCCTGCTCCTGCCCCAACTCGTACCCACTCCTGATGGACCCACCCTGCTGAGATGGGGGCATGTCTGGGGGTCTGTCTAAGGGTGGGGGTCCCATTCCCACATCTCATCATGAGATTCCCCCCCTGCAGTGCTGGGTCCAGTTCTGGGGTCCCCATCAGCAGAAGGACACGGAGCTGTTGGAGCCAGTCCAGAGGAGGCCCTGGAGCTGCTGGGAGGGCTGGAGCAGCTCTGCTCTGGAGCCAGGCTGAGAGAGTTGGGGGTGTTGAGGCTGGAGAAGAGAAGGCTGCAATGGGGAGACCTTAGAGCACCTTCCAGTGCCTGAAGGGGCTCCAGGAAAGCTGGGCAGGGACTTCAGACAAGGACAGGGAGGGATGGGATGAGGGGAAATGGCTTGGAAGTGGGAGAGAGAGGGGAGATTGAGGTTGGAGATGGGGCAGAAATTGTTTGGGGTGAGGGTGCTGAGCCCCTGGCCCAGGTTTCCCAGAGAAGCTGTGGCTGCCCCATCCCTGGCAGTGCTGAAGGTTGGATGGGGCTTGGAGCACCCTGGGCTGGTGGGAGGTGTCTCTGCCCATGGCAGGGTGGGTGGGTGTGAATGATCTTTAATGTCCCTCCCAACCACACCCATCCTATGATTCCTGCTATCCCACAGTAACTCCTTTTTTACTGGGCAAGACCCCCATAAGCTCCCCCATCAGCTCCAGCACAAGTCCTATGAGGAGAGGCTGAGGGAGCTGGGGGTGTTGAGGCTGGAGAAGAGGAGGCTCAGGGGAGACCTCATCACTCTCTGCAACTCCCTGAAAGGAGGTTGGAGCCAGGGGGGGGTTGGGCTCTTTTCCCAGGCAACTCTCAGCAAGACAAGAGGGCAGGGTCTCAAGTTGTGCCAGGGGAGGTTTAGGTTGGAGATGAGAAAGAATTTCTTTCTGGAGAGGGTGATCAGGCATTGGAATGGGCTGCCCAGGGAAGTAGTGGATTCTCCGTGTCTGGAGAGATTTCCAAAGAGCCTGGATGTGGCACTGAGTGCCATGGGCTGGGAACCACGGGGGGAGTGGAGCAAGGGTTGGACTTGATGAGCTCTGAGGTCCCTTCCAACCCAGCCCATTCTAGGATTCTATGATTCCTGGTTTGCCATCCCTCCCAAACCTGGTTTCTGGTTTGCAGTGATACAGGAGTGAATCCCAGCTGCCTGCTGGGCTGGGACGAGAGGAGCAGGGAGATTGCAGGAGGCAAAAGTTCAGCTGTTAGATAAGGGGTAAGGATGGGGCCTCCCCTGATAAGGTGCTGACGTGTTTAGCAGGGGGTGGGAGGGATGGAGAAGCAGCTCTGGCTGGGCTGGTACCCAGGGGTGCAGGAGCTTGGTGAGGGGGGTGCTGGAGCAGGACAGGGACCCCGGGCAGGCTGGGTGGTGGCAGTGAGGAGCACACAGGGAAGGAGATGTGTCACACTGATACCAACTGGATATCATGGGGTGTCTGGGGTACGTGTAGGATGGGTAGTGGTGGGCATAGGGGGGGCTGTATGGGTCATGCCACCCCCCCCCATGCAAAGCAGGATGGAGGTGAAGGAGGAAATAAATGTCTCTGTCCCCCTCTGAGTATCTGTGCCTGGGGAAGGAGGGAGAAGCATTACATCCCTCATGAAATGAGATGAAATGGGCCAGGAGGGCAAAAAACCCACAACTGTAAATATGGTTGGTCCTTGCCTCTCTAAAAATCCCGTTTTGGGGCTACTCAGCCACTACTCATCAACCTTCAGGGAGGATCTCTGGAGTTGGGCCTGAGCATCACACAGGGTGAGGGATGGGGCTGGGGTGTGGGTCGGTGTCCATGGGATCAACCTCTTGGCTGGGATGAGAAGAGACTGGTGAGCTTCAAAAGTTGATGGAAAAAAAAAAAAAAAAAGTTTATGGGTTGGTCTAATAAATGCTGTTCTTCCTGCCCTGCCTCTCAGAAGCAGAGCATTGCATCTGTAAAATGACCAGCACTTAAAAATTCCACACAGTAACATTTAGTAAATCAGGCAGTAGGAAGGTGTGAGCTGAAGGGAGCAGCTAAAGGAGCAAAATACTTGCATGTGATGTGGGAAATGATATTAAAGCTCAGGGTAAATGCGTGCAGCCATTTAAGGTGTGAGTGTAAAAAAAAATAAATAAAATAAATCTTAATTAAGTGGCAAATGGAAGGAGGTCACTGGAGGTAAAAAGATGTTCTTCAGAAAGTGGAAGTCGTGTCTAAAAGGGGAAAATAGAAAAAATAAAATAAAAATTAAAATATCAGAAACTGATTTGCATGGTGAATGCAAAACCATTTGGCAGCCTGTGAGGAATTTGAAAAATAACTTGTGAGAAGAAATGAATTATCTCTCCCCCCCGCCCCCCAGGTCCCCTGCCAACAAATGAGAATTGAAAGGTTAAAACCAAGCAGGCTGGAGGAGCTGAGGCACTTCAGGGTCCCCCAAAATAGCCAAGGGGACTCCCAAGGAGCTTTCCCTCCAGGGCAGGGCTGAGGGTGAAGTGGTGGCAGATTTTCTATTTTAGAATAAATGGGTAAGATGAATATTGGGGCAGAGGAAACGGGACAAGCATCCTTTAAGAGCAGCTCCTTGGGTGATCCAGGACACTCCAGAGCAGTAATTTTAGAGGAAGGGCTCTCTGATGGATTAAAATCTGCTTAAAGAATGAGAAACAAAGAGTCAGTTTTCCCACTGGACGGGGGTCAGCGTGAGGCTTGCACTGTGAGATGTATTTATAAACACAGCAGAAAAGGGAGGGGGGAGCTGGGTGGCGAGCAAGTTTGCAGATTATACAAAATTATGCAGGCTGATAAAAACAACAGTTGTCTGGAAAATATTGCAGAAAGGATCTGGTGACACTGGATAACCAGGCTATGAAGTGGCAGATGAAATGTAGTCGGAGATGAATGAATGAGAAGGGATTCACTTGGAAGGAAAAAAAAAAAAGAAAATGATCCTAAACCCATGCATGCAGAGTGGCAGTCTTTAAATTACTTATTAGCATTTTAAGAAAGAGATCTTAAAGTCATTGTGGGCAGGGCTCTTTGAAAGCATCAGCTCTGAACTGGGAAAGGCTGGGGAAGGAGGGAGAAGATACTGGCAAAGGAGAAGGGCTTGGGCAGGGTGGGCTTCAGCCTGGGGGAGGGGGGCACAGAGGTGTGAGGAAGAGGGTGATGAAGGGCTGAGAGGAAGAGGGTGATGAAAGGCTGAGGATTCATCGTTTTTCACTCTTTCTGGAGTGAGGAGCATCTGAAGGAGCTGTGGGTGCTGATCCTGGAGCAGAGGAGGCTGAGGGGAGACCTTGTGGCTCTCTGCAACCCCCTGAGAGGAGGTTGGAGCCAGGGGGGGTCGGGCTCTGCTCCCAAGGAACAAGGGATGGGACAAGAGGAACTTTTGGCACAACTCAAGTTGTGCCAGGGGAGGTTTAGGTTGGAGCTGGGGAAGAATTTCTCCCTGGAAAGGGTTGTCAGGGCCTGGCCCAGGCTGCCCAGGGCAGGGCTGGAGTCCCCATCATCCCTGGAGGGGTTTCAGAGCCCCAGAGATGTGGGGATGAGGGACAAGGGGCAGTGCTGGGTTACTGGTTGGACTGGGTGATCTTAAAGCTCTTTTCCCCCCCAAAATGATTTGGTGATTGTGTGGTTCTCTTCAGGCTGGTCCCATAGCACTGCTTTGCTGCTTCCTTTCCTTGTGCAAGAGAAGTTGGGGCTGAGCTGGAAAATAAAGGCTGTGCAGGGGACAGTACCTCAAGTTGTGCCAGGGGAGGTTTAGGTTGGAGCTGGGGGGACAATTTCTCCCTGGGAAAGGGATGTGCATAAAGTCCCCACTGACACTTGTGCCCTTCTCAGCCTTCTGCAGGGTGGGAGCACAGGGCTGGAGGTGGAGAGGAGCTGCCTGGGTTCATCTCTGGGGGGTGAAGGGTGGGTTTAGGGGTGAGAAGGGAGGGGTGAGGGTGGCTGAGGATGTGAATGTCCCCCTGATAGAGAGGGGACGCCTTGAGCTGTGCAAGCTGGTGCTGGGAAGGGCAGACAAAGGGAACAATGGGCTCTGTGGCCAGCTCCTGGGAGGGCTGCTGAGCCCAGCACTGCAGAGGAGGGGGAGGCAGCCAGGCTGGCTGGGAAGGGCTTGGTTCCCCTCAGCTCCCACCCAGGCTTTGAGGGTCATGGGGAGAGCTGGTCCCACAACAAATCACATGGGAGGTGAGGGTTAGCACAGGGTGGTTGGGGTTGGAGGTTCAATAATGACCCACACCCCTGCCATGCCCAGGGACACCTCCCACCAGCCCAGGGTGCTCCAAGCCCCATCCAACCTTCAGCACTGCCAGGGATGGGGCAGCCACAGCTTCTCTGGGAAACCTGGGCCAGGGGCTCAGCACCCTCACCCCAAACAATTTCTGCCCCATCTCCAACCTCAATCTCCCCTCTCTCTCCCAGTTCCAAGCCATTCCCCCTCATCCCATCCCTCCCTGTCCTTGTCTGAAGTCCCTGCCCAGCTTTCCTGGAGCCCCTTCAGGCACTGGAAGGTGCTCTAAGGTCTCCCCATTGCAGCCTTCTCTTCTCCAGCCTCAACACCCCCAACTCTCTCAGCCTGGCTCCAGAGCAGAGCTGCTCCATCCCTCCCAGCAGCTCCAGGGCCTCCTCTGGACTGGCTCCAACAGCTCCGTGTCCTTCTGCTGATGGGGAGCCCAGAACTGGACCCAGCACCCCAGGGGATCTCCCAGAGTGGAGCAGAGGGGGACAATCCCCTCCCTGTCCCTGTCCCTCACACTGCTGGGATGCAGCCCAGCTCAGGGGGGGTTTCTGGGCTCTCAGCACACATGGCTTGGCTCATGGGGAGCTTCTCACCAACCAACCCTCTGTTATCCTCCACCAAGCAGCTTGCTGCCAGGCTGGACCTGCTTGGCCTTCATCTGTCTGGCAGCAGGGCTGAAAGCCATGGGAAGCATCATCCCAGCTCCCCAAACATGTCCCTGGATTGGAGGGGAACAGAGTGTGGTGAGCTCTGGGTGCAGAGAGAGGAGCTCCTCATTCCCATGGATCGGCCACTGGAGCCACGGGCTTTGGTTTGGGCTGCTCACTGAAACTGGAGAGGTGGGGATGGGATGAGTGAGGATAAACTGGGCTGCCACAGGCTGTTCAGATGCCTCCAGGTGTGTGGTTGCTGTCACTGGGGCTGATGATTTGTGTCCTACCAACACCCCTGTCTGCCTGCATCTGCTGCTCCCCATAAGGGACCTGGCAGCATCCTTCCCTGCCATGGCTCCTGGGGCTCTGCAGCTCATTTTTCTGGCCATGGACAAGCTGCTTCCTCCTGAAGTTTGGCTCCAAGCCCTTCTTCTCTCATGAGATGCATCTTTCTTGCAAGTTCAGCTTTTTCTACAGCCAGCTTATGGGCAAGGGTGATGGGATTCCATCAGTCTGACCAAGGAGGGAGGTTTGGTCCTGGGGAGATGTGTGGGGATGTTGCTTTTATCTACCACTTCTTATGATGAGGACATGTCTGGAGAAACCATTTGTGGCTTTCACCAAGAGCTGGGAGTGCCCTGGACTGACAAGCATCGTGCAGCTGGTTTGGGGCAAGTTATTGGCAGAAAGTCTGCTGCAGATCAGGAGATCTGAAAATAAATAAATAAAAATAATAATAATAATAATAAAAAAAGCTTTGTGTGGCAGAGAGGAGGCTGAAGAAGCCTTGATCCATCTTGGCAAGGTCCCTGCAGGGGGATGGCTGGAGCTGGCCATGCTTGGAGCATGGGATGGGTCCCATCTCACCATGCAGAGGTCGTGGGTGCCTTTGATGATTTGCTTTGTGTCTAATCCTGTTTCCAAGCTCCACAACTGCGACTCAAAAACTTCTCCAGGGAGCCTCACTTCATAAATCTTGGCCTGGTTTTACTTTTAAGCCCCTCTGGTATCTGGGGGACAGAAATGCCTGAGCTGGGGGCAGTGCTGATGAAATGAAACAAGGTGTAGAGGGATGGGGCTGGGGCTGGCCAGGACACAGAGATTTAATTGCAGCATTTCCTGCAGATCTCTGCTCCCTGATCCCCCTGTGCTCACCCAGTGCCCTTGCTGGGGGTGCTGGTCTGGAGCACCTGCCTGTGGAGCTTGGGGTTTCCTCATTGCTTTGGGGTACATCTTAAAGAAAGATCATATAATTCCAAACCCTCTGTGTTGGCAGGGACACCAGGTTGCTCCAAGCCCCAGCCAAGCTGAATTTAATGGGATGGAGATGTCAGCTCTTTGCTGCTCCCTGACATGGGAATGATGCTGGGGGATGGGGCAGTGGATTGAGCCAGGCAAGGCAGGGCAGAACAGCCTCCCCAGGGACAATTTCCAGCCAGGTTGGGTGAATGCATCCTCTGGGCAGAGCCCTGTCTGTGCCAGAGCTGGGAGAAAGTGTCCTCTGCTTTTAGCCACCTGCCAGAGGGATGCTGAGTCCCCAGGTGACAAGGAACACAAGTCCAAGGAGCATCTGAGGCAGGAGAAGAGGAACTTTTGGCACAACTCAAGTTGTGCCAGGGGAGGTTTAGGTTGGAGCTGGGGAAGAATTTCTGCCTGGAAAGGGTTGTCAGGGCCTGGCCCAGGCTGCCCAGGGCAGGGCTGGAGTCCCCATCATCCCTGGAGGGGTTTCAGAGCCCCAGAGATGTGGGGATGAGGGACATGGGGTGGGGGTGACCTGGGCAGTGCTGGGTTACTGGTTGGACTGGGTGATCTTAAAGGACTTTTCCAGCCCAAACAATTCTGTTTTAGTGATTCTGGGGTGGTTCTGCCAGGCTCACCAGCTGCCTGCAATGGAGCATGGGCCCTGGGGATGTATGGGGAGAGCCTGGGCTTCTCTGGGTGCCTCCTCCCCACCCTGGTCCTGCACATGGAAGAGCTCCCTGGAGAAAGGCATGGATCAGCTGTCCCTTCCCATGTCCCCATCATCCCTGGAGGGGTTTCAGAGCCCTGGGGATGTGGGGATGAGGGACATGGGGTGGGGGTGGCCTGGGCAGTGCTGGGGGAAGGGTTGGGCTGGGTGAACTTAAAGGTCTTTTCCAAGCAAACCAATCTGATAAATTTTTTGACCCTCCCAAGCTTTTCTCATCCTCCCTGCAGGGCAGCACCACCCTGGGGGCTGGGAATCAGTGATCCTAGGGGTGTGCAGGATGTTGTGTGGGAATCCCTTGGCAGCAGGGACAGAGCAGGGCAGTGGGGTGGGAAGGGAATGGGAAGGGGAAGGGGAAAGAGAAGAGAAGAGGAAAGGAAAGGGAAAGGGAAAGGGAAGGGAAGGAAAGGAAAGGAAAGGAAAGGAAAGGAAAGGAAAGGAAAGGAAAGGAAAGGAAAGGAAAGGAAAGGAAAGGAAAGGAAAGGAAAAGGAAAGGAAGGAAAGGAAAGGAAAGGAAAGGAAAGGAAAGGAAGGAAAGGAAAAGGAAAGGAAAGGAAAGGAAGGAAAGGAAAGGAAGGAAAAGGAAAGGAAAGGAAAGAAAGGAAAGGAAAGGAAAGGAAAGGAAAGGAAGGAAAGGAAAGGAAAGGAAAGGAAAGGAAAGGAAAGGAAAGGAAAGGAAAGGAAAGGAAAGGAAAGGAAAGGAAAGGAAAGGAAGGAAAGGAAAGGAAAGGAAAGGAAAGGAAAGAAAGGAAAGGAAAGAAGGAAAGGAAAGGAAAGGAAAGGAAAGGAAAGGAAAGGAAAGGAAAGGAAAAGGAAAGGAAAGAAAGGAAAGGAAAGGAAAGGAAAGGAAAGGAAAGGAAAGGAAAGGAAAGGAAAGGAAAAGGAAAGGAAAGGAAAGGAAAGGAAAGGAAGGAAAGGAAAAGTGGGGAAGGGAAGAGGAAGGGTAGGGAAGGGAGGAACAGGGGAGGGGAAGGGAAGGGGTGCTGAGCACCTGCAGGTCTCCATTCATCTGCTCTAGCTTTGGGGAACCTCAAAGAGAGTCTTTGGACAGCTGCAGAGCAGTCAGGAGTGAGGGCAGGCAGAGGAAAGGTGCTAATGAGGATGTTGGCAGCACTGGCAGGGGTTGGTGTCTGGCTGGTGGAAGTGTTGAACAGGCAGCACGGGGGCTGCTTGGTGTCACACTGGGTGTGAATCTGCAGGCAGCAGGCAGCTAGCAAGGCTGCAGCCAGCTCAGGGGGGTGATGGAGCCATCCTGGGGTAGGTGGGTGCTGCTTTGGGTCCACTCCTGGCAGCTGGGGGGGGGGGTTGGTGATGTGGCTTTGTCACACTGGGGACAGAGCTGCTCTGAGCATCACCCCAGCAATGGAGAGATGCTCCAAGTGGCTACTGGTGCCTGATCCCCCCTGGTTTTCTTCTCCTTTTGGCTCTTCACCTTTCTTCTTGCAAGGCTTTAGGATGAGGTGGAGAGCAGGGAAGTTGCTGGCAATGCTTTGATTTTTATTTTTTTTTTAAGTCAAACTCCCATGGCTTGGGATTCAATAATGTGTTACCAGATTTTGCTGTGACTGACACCTGTTCTGGCTGGAGAGGGAAAGCTTTTGGTAAACACAGAGCCTCTGGAAATGCTGAATTTCCTGGCAGCTGCTCCCAGTTGTCGTCTGCTCTCTGTCCCCCATGGAGGAGCATCAGCAACCCCTTATGGGGTTGTAATCACCCCATAAGTCAAGCAGTAGCTGGGGTGGTTTTGTGGGCTCCACTGGTTTATGACAGAATGGGACAGGCAGGAGGGGCAGAGACTGAGGGGCTGGAGAGTGTCCAGAGAAGGGAACGAAGCTGGGAAAGGGGCTGGAAAGCAAGGAGAAGGTTTGGAGAGGAAGGAGGAGGGTCTGGAGAGCATGGGGAA